>NC_063212.1:320568-518068 GCF_017589495.1 Alosa alosa
GTATTTTTGGCTATTATTAGTTTTTAATATTTTGAAACAATATGGTTTGAACAATTTATCTTAGGCTAGCCTAGGCCTACTCTGATGATTTTGAACAATATGCTACGGGATATGCCCATTAAAACGTCGTATTAGTTTATTAAGAAAATGACACCATAGATGTGAAAGCAGCACATCCTAGCCCGGTATAAATATCCATGTCATCATTAGTGTAATGTATTCAGAGGACGTGATTTCATACATGCGTGAAAATATGAGGTGAGTGAAGTTGATTGTGTAGTTGTAGAACAAGTCGTTAATGCATGTTCCTTCTCTCCTAGCAACGCTGAGACTTACAGGATGTAATACCCTACCATACTAAATCGCGCTTCATGTTTTTTTGTTTTTTTTTACCATCGCGCGCATAACGTCGCGGTGACCATTACAGGACGTCCTCTCAAAGTCTCGTGGACGTCTTTTAGACCTCCCGAACAGAGGTCCGCGGGACGTAAAGGGAACCCTACACAATGTCGAGGAGGTGACGTTCGCCAGGGGACCTTTAGGGGACGTCGCCAGGACTTTATTTTGTTTACTGGGGAGTCTGTGACAGCTTAAAAGAAGTCGCGAGGACTCCTAACTCACTAAGACCGATTCACAAAAATTTTTGTGGTGGCTTTTTGGGACTTTTCACGTCGCGATGTTTTGAAATGCGTCTGCAGGAGCTAACAATCGCGAGGGAACAATTTTGCATTGTAGGCATAACTAAGGGATGCAGTAACACCACCAACAACAACCATAGCCTACTCATTGTCAACATGTACATTAAATGTAACGTTTCATTGTGAATCAAATTAAAATGTTCTCCTCTTTGCAAACGTAGGGATAGGCATATGGTGACAGATTCATTTAATAATGTTGCTGAATGAATCACGGTAAGCGCGAATGAAGAGGCCACTTCTTAATGGGACTCACTGTATGGAAGTAGGCTAAGTAAAATAGAGATGTTTAGGATATGCCCGCTTGACAACGGCAGAGATAGAACTGGCCTTTGGCTATAGCAACCATCCATCCATAGCAACCAACCATCTAGAACGACTGGCCTTCATAGCAACCAAAGATCTTAGCTGTAATTCATGTACAGTATGCATGCAATGTGATGCAAAATATAGAAAGGTGATGAAATATACAGAGACAGGTCAAGAAATATAGTGCAATGGAGACAGTAGTATACAGTTGATTTACAGAAGGAATATAAATTAAATATAAATATGTGCAGTGTATTAGCAGTTATGTAGATGTCATACAATTAACAGTAGAATAATGTATGTATATAACAGATGTAGCAGTGCAACATTCATAATAGTAGAGATAATAATATGTGCAGATAATATATGCAGTAACTATGTATTAATTACAGAATGTACATTTGTAAAACGGAATAAATATGGATATTCAATATGACAAATGCTAAGCAAGCCCTCAATGAAGAAGTCACAGAATGTCAAATCCCTGCCCCAGACCTTAAACCTATACTGAACTCTTACATCACACATAAGTGGCAATCTGAATGGGATTAATGTACCAACAACAAGCAAGGAATGTGAATTTTGGCACGTTTGATCCACTGGGTCGTTATGGACCACACAAAATACAGTGTTGCTAAAATTATTAAAACATGCGTTCATGAGTATCCAGCTACATTTAATGAGCTAAGTAAAATACATTCACACACACAAAAAAACATCACTAATGTTGTGGACATTCCTTTATTCTGAGATACATCAATAGGCTCTCAAAACAATCCCAAACAGACATAAGGTCTTTATAGAGCAAATTCATATAGATTATTTGTCAAATAAACCAGTAAAACAGAATTAGGGGATGGAATATATAACATTCACACTCATAGCTCATATTTTTAAAATAAATCAATGAAAAAGTATCCTGACAAACAAGCAGCATTTTAATGCCTTGGTCATATTTTATAATTTAAATTTTTCTCTAGGTTACCTGATAGCCCAGTTTGAGAGGTGCAAGACGCGTGACATTATTTATTTTTTCAGCCAATCACTGCTGTTGTTTTATTTTATTGATTTGATCTTAGTCATAGAAGCTAAATTCGAAGGCAAGCCACAGGTAAAATCCAATGAACCGCATTCACCCCGCAAGCCAATAGTTGAATAGCCCTCTCCTCGAGCTTTAGAGGTATTGCCACTGCTCCAACACTGAAAGGCAGTGTTAAAATGCTTGGATCAAGCCAGGTTCAGCATAGCATATGCCACTGTCTGCTCACGTTGGTGACCGAACCAGGGCAAGCACACTTTCGCAGTTCCCGCCGGAAATGCAGTCTAGTTTGTGATAATTACTTTACAATTCATTTTATTGTCTGTGGAATGTGTTAAAGCTGCCTCTTTTCAACCTGCACCTTATTTCTTGTAACAAATGTGATGATAAATTACAATATCACACCATTTCAAATGTATAATTTAATAAATTATAATACTTTAGATATTGCACATATTTTATCTGACTTAAACCACTATGCAGAATCTGTATAAGAATATAAATACCTCTTGACAAAAAACAATGCAGAAGATACAATGAAAACCAATTAAAATGCATTTATTTGCACACTCGGACACATTCACACACGGACGCGCGCGCACACACACACACACACAGAACATGAGAACAACCTTACAAACAACCTCAAAAAAGTAGTGTACACATTTACAATTTACTTTTCTTCATTTCTTTCAGCCACTCCTCTTTTGACAGAGGCTCTGTATTTGGGCTGTATAGTGCCCTTATACTGACTGTGGCCAGTTGCCTTTGTCCGTAACTGTCCACATTTCCGGCATGAATTCACCTCCACTGTTCGTTTATTAAACTTGGCCTTGGAGGTGGGTTTCTGTGGGCCAGGTGAGGGCTGTTGAGGGTAAAAACAACTGGCGTAGGGAACTGGCGTAGGGAAAGGCTGGAGTAGGCAATCCGCTGCAAAGTGGCACTCCTGGAATGAAGTCCTTTTTCTTTTTAGGAGAACGGAACCGTCCTTGGTTGAGCCGGGCGTTCTTGGTGCCGTGCGGCAAAGGCCACACATTGTTGGTCATATGGCAACAGGTTCTGCCACAGACTTACAATTCTGCCAGCCTGCTGGTTGGTAAGGGTCAAGGATGGCTCATGACGCAGATCCACCAGGAACTCAGCTAGGCTGTCTACCTTGTCCATGCCTGGCATGTTATGTTCGTCTACAGCCTGAAATAATATAGTAAATAAAAACATAATGAGTTATGAGGGAGACAATCATGTTCATATGATGAATTACTATTTAGATACATGTAGTTTGACATAGTTTAGTTATATGAGTAATGTAGGATAATTTCAGTCTTAAGTAATAGCTTACTTACCAGTTCTGATGGCTGGGCCAACAGAGAAGGAGTTAGAGGCGACAGGGCCAGTGTACAAGGCGATGGGGGACATGGCGGGCCAGTGGTGATGGAGGAGTGGTGATGGAGGAGGCGGCTGGGCCAATGGTGATGGAGGAGGCAACAGGGAGGGCAATGAAGGGAGTAGTGTAGTGGGGTCAATGTCCAAAAGCTTGGATGGAGGATGCAGCTGGGTCCTGACACATGACAGCAAGATGTCTGTTGGTGGGGGCCACACTGATGGAAGTCTGATTCACACACAAATTTCCTGTTGGGGATCAATAAAGTATCTATCTATCTATCTATCTATCTATCTATCTATCTATCACACACAAAGAAAGTGAGTGACTGTATGTCTGTCAAGTCAGATCAAGTCAGATTTATTTTTAAAGCGCATTTAACATGCACATAGTGCAACCCAAAGCGCTCCACAAACAAGACACATAACAACAAGACAAACGATGCCGGATGGAGCGGCGTAGTCGCCAGTGTACCCATGACATCAAGACATGACAAATACATTTAAAAAATAATAAATACAAAAAATGCCGGACGGAGCAGCGTAGTTGCAAGCATACCCGTGACACCAATACATACAATACAGACAACAAAACAAATAAACAAATAAAAAAAGAAAATATTTTTAAAAAGGGGGAAGAGTGATGTTAAAATTAGTCCAATTTCCAAACCAGCTGAAAATGTCCAAGGGCAATGATGATCCGTGAAAACTGCGCACAGAGCTGTGTCTTCACAACCGATGCAATGCCAACAAAGTTCTTTAGCAACTGACCAACCCGGTGAATTCACTGGCAGTCTGGAGATAACGTTAACGTTAGAAGCTAGGCCTTGTAGACCGCAGTCTGGAGATGACTGGAAGCACAGTCCAAAGTACTGGGCGATCGGCGTGAATCCGCAATTCGGTGGACTTAACAGCGACCGTTTGTTGCTCCGGAGATTGCAGCTCTTCACCGTTAACGTTAGTCTGCAGTTGGCAAGGCAGCTCGCAGGTCAGCAACAGCTCGGCGGCCACGGCAGATCTTTAGCCGAGTAGCTAGCCTAGGTCCAGCTGTCCGAGAGATCCCCTCGACCAGACAGTGAAGTGCACTGTTCACGGATGGATGGAAGGATGTCAGAGTCTGCAGTTGGCATGGCAGCTCGCAGGTCAGCAACAGCTCGGCGGCCCACGGCAGATCTTTCGCAGAGTAGCCTAGTTTCAGCTGTCCCGAGAGATCCACTTTCGACCAGACAGTGAAGTGCTGCACCGCTCACGGATAGATAGAAGGATGTCCGATGCCAAGCTAGGGCAAAAGCTAGCCATAGCAAGCTCCCAATGGACAAATGTCAACGACATCAGCTGACTTAGAAGCAGTAAAAAGGACTAAGAATAACACGAAAACTATCAAAAATAGCGTAAATAAATAGGGAAAACATTTAACTAGACAAACCAATACAAAAAATAAACATGACATTACATAAAATTACGAACATTACATAAAAACATGATGCCAGACGGAGCGGCGTGTCTCGCCAGCGTCCCCGTAACCTAGCAACTGATTCGCAATTTGTCTGTGTGTGTGTGTGAGAGACAACGAGAGCAAATAAAGAGATGAATAATGTTAGAATCACTCTACTTTACACAATAAAGAAAACACTCACAGGACTTGAAGGTTCAGAGTACATCTGTGCTACAAGCGATCAGGTCACAGGGGTAGAAAAAAAAGTCTGGGAAGATGAGGGCTGGGGTGTAGCAGAAATGGTGTTGGTGGTGACAGATTGGATGCTATGAGACATAGGCCTACAAGTTCAATAGTTAATCATACATGATTCATATACTGCTGAATATGGGCTATGTGGCCATTTTTTTTTTTTACCTAACTGAAAAGGAATAAAATATTGAGTATCACTGACCAAAGCAAAGTAAAACCAGATCGTAAGGGTAAAATGTTAATGCAAAGTATTAAAAGATTAGAATATTAGGCAGGTGTGAAAATAATACAATAAAATTGTTTGCAAATCATGAGCAATTTTGACCTGATACATGAGAGACTGCTATTATTTTCGTGCCCTCTACATCACGGTCATAGCGAATCTATATACATGGATTTCTACGTCACGAAAACATGCGTGAGCAACCAAGAGGCAGAAAGCACCATAGAACAGCATAGAGCAATGCAAAAGAGCAAAAGAATAAAATGATTTTTTCTGCTGAAAACTGCACCAATTCGAAATCACGATGGTTAGAGAATGTTAAATATGTTCAATATCCCTAACGGAATGCATGTCTTCGCCAAAAATGACAAAATAGCCTACGATGTTATATTAATAATGCAAATGGACGTCAAACTTTGAAATATAATCTGAAATGAGATGTTATTATCATTGAGACAACAGGGGTATACAAAAAAATCCGATTGTAGCTTACAGCAGCTGACTATTTAGGTTTAGTTTATAAAGTTGTGGACAGCCACCAAGCGTCCTCTGCCTCACGGCTGCGTGCGCATCTAGTTTTGTTGGTAAACGGGAAACCCGTGTATTTATATAAAACAACTGTAGGCCTCCTTTTGAATGGGTAGCCTATCCCTTTTCACTACATGGATTAGCTGCCAGATACGTGAAAAGAACAAGTGGAGAAACATCAAAGCGATGCCTTGGCCTATACTTGGTTGGATTTTGTAGTTACTGCAAAATTAACACCCTTGTTGCTATGAAACTGGAAACAATTGAACCAGGAGACTTTGTCACGTACAAGACAAAACAGAGCAGATGTCTGTTAGCCAAATGTTTGTAATATTTGTGTTACACTGACACAACGTAAGCTAACGTTAACGAAGCTTCTGAATTCGCGGCCAACATCAAATCCATAGTTCTAACTTTTTAGCACCAAGTAAAAATGTCCAGGTCAACCACAAATAATTCCACTATTTTTTATTGCTTAGGCCTATAGCCTACATACCACTTCATCAGCTGTAACTAAAAACTTTAACTGTAACAGTTCAACTGTTCAAACTGTAGCCTAAAGTTAACTGTAACAGTTCAACACAAGCAAAACATTGCGAGCACTGTTCATACATTATGTCTTTTCAAATCAATGTCTTGACCTTTACCGTTTCATGGCTTCTGCTGAGAAACTCACCACACTGAACTTGAATCAAGCATTCTTCAGAACGCAGCTGATCAACCCGTCTACTTTCACTTTCAATGAAATCCACTATAAACGGAATACACTACTTGTGTATGATATTCGGAAAGATGTGAAGCACAAAACCCGTCGTCATTGTCGGCGGCCTGTTATAGCCTACATAATGGCCTGTGTAATACAGAATAGCCTACCTCTGGCCGACAGGACCCCCCCTTAAAAACAAATCTCAGCGGATCTATACGAATTGCGTGGGTCTCATTTTCAAGTCGAAAGAAACGGAATTCTGTTTAAAAACGGAAGAATCACACCCCTGCTAAGTGCAAAAATAGCAGTGTGTTTCACTAATTCACAGATTTGGATAAATGCAGAGACCATTTTCCTCACAGAATCAAAAAAGTATATACAGAAAGGTTCCATAAACATTTAAGTGAGATCAGCCATTCAGACACCTAGGCTATTCCAAGTAGGCTACGTGGTTAAGTATAAATAAGTATTAAGTATATATACTTTTTTGATATCACTCTATGGTCTCTGCATTTAACCCAATCGGTGAATTAGTGAAACACAAACAGCACACAGTGAACACACAGTGAGGTGAAGCACACACTAATCCCGGCACAGTGAGCTGCCTGCTACAACGGCGGCGCTCGGGGAGCAGTGAGGGGTTAGGTGCCTTGCTCAAGGGCACTTCAGCCGCGGCCCACTGGTCAGGGCTCGAACCGGCAACCCTCCGGTTACAAGTCCAGAGTGCTAACCAGTGGGCCACGGCTGCCCCCGTTACCAACCACGGCCTGTAACGCCTCCCTGAGGGGAGTTTGGTGAACAGTCTGTGGTTGGGGTGAGAACAGTCTTTGATGATGCGGGCCTTACGCAAGCATTGCTTGCCCTGGATGGCCTCGATGGAGGGGAGTGAGGACCTGGTGATGCGTTGCGCAGTTTTCACACCCTCTTTCTGGTCATGGGCAGAGCAGTTGCCATACCAAAAAGGTGATGAAGTTGGAGCTCATAAATCAAATATTCAGTCACAGTGTAGAGCTGTACCTTTCTCAGTTCCAGGGGTCTGAGGAGATTGTTCAGCTCATTCGTGGTCTTGAGCAAGGTAGTTGTTCTGGGGAGATATAAAATAAATAAATGAATGAAAAGGGATTTGAGATGTATCTTATTTTTGTTAGGGTGAATTACATGTGAATAATACAGTGTTGGGCAAGCTACTTGGAAATTGTAGTGAGCTAAACTATCAGTTACTCTGCCATGAATAAAACTTCACTACACAAAACTACCACCCCAGTCAAATGTAGCAAGCTTAGTAACACAAACACAGCAATAGGCTAGTTCACTACATAGGAAGCTACTTTAAATTGTGCTAATTTCACATGACTAAAGTGTAGCTTGTTTGGCCAAGCTACTTCATATATAGAAGTTAAGCTATTGAAAAGTTACTTTATTCAGGAAATAGTGAAGCTACCACCAACACACGTATTACTAGCTACAGTCTGTGCCACAAATTGTGTAAAATTCACCGGCCAATGTTATACTAGTAATATTTCATTCATTTCTACAATAGCATTCTTGTGTCAGTTGTAATGTAAGTCAGTGTTATGGAATATGACTTATCAAGTCTCAGTTCATAGCCGGGTGAACACCTGAACACCTAGCAAGTAGCCTAGCCTGCTGGCTATGATTTACATACAGTAATAACAAAGATCCTTGCTCCTTTTCAACTCTCTGGTAATATTGCATTCACAAAATACAACCAATATACAACACGATAATGTTAAAAATCTTACTTGTGAAAAGTAATCCCCCAAGCCCTGTTTGCGATGGTCCGCCGATTTGAGCAGGAATATGCTGCTCTGGCATCTTGTTTCTTCTGCTGCAACTATAGCGGCTGCATTTCCTGTTTCCAGCAGCCAATGCTGTGTCTACTCTGGCACATAGGCTCTGGCATTGCAGCAAATTAGAGTTCTCAACGGGCCTGAAAATTACAAACTGACCCGACCCGGCCCGTAGCTTTTAAAGCCCGGACCCGATGTAACCCGACACATCAACATGAATTATCTGCGAACCCGCCCATGCCCGACGTAAAACATACGTTTTGACTGTTAAACCCTGACTTAGGTGAAGATTCAACACATTAGCGTGACAATTTACTTAAATAGGCTACATGTCGTTGGGAAGCTTAGTTTATGGCCGTTAATGTGAGCACGATAACTTAATTTTGTAAATTTTACCAAAGCAACTGGTTTCGCCTTGCAGGGTCACATATTTCATCAGCACCTTACATTTTGAGCATTGCACATAACCTGTAGAATTTCCATCAGAATCCAGCACCACTCCAAACACTTTCCAGACCTCTGATTTTCCCACTCCTGTAGTAGCGATGGTGAATTCAACTCCCATCTTCTTATCCAGACTAAAGGCTGCACGCAGCGGCGTCAGGTCTGCCCCCGTCCCTCTCCATAATGCACGTTGCACGCAGTAACCAGACTTTCTTTACGGTGAACAGCAGCGATGATTAATAAATGTTTTTTTTTCACTGAGCGGAAAAGATTAAGCCCGAGGTCCGACCCGAGTCATTTGCTTATATTTTCGACCCGAACCTGCGGGTCCCATCAGGTTTGTCGAGCCGACCCGACCCATTGAGAACTCTACAGCAAATCACCCAGTCGTCATTTTTTTACTTCCGACGTCAGACGCAAAGTTTTTGCGCGTGGCACGCGTAAAAATATGACACTCAGACGTCTATTTTTTACTCCTGAAGAAGTAAAAAAATCTACATGTGGAGGCGTTATTTTGACAAACGTTATGTCCTAAACGGCTTGCCATACCAACATAACGTGACGGATGGCCTAGATGTATTTCTTCACAAAAGAAATGTCAAATAATAATGAATTGAAAGGAAGTAATAATAGACCACAGCCCTATTTCTATCAACACCAGTGATTTTTATAGATAAGGATTAGGCTTTAAAACAGATTGTCAACATTTAGCCCACTATGTCGTTTGGTCTGTTTTTGGCTGCATACATGAAGGCCAACGAGCAATGTTTTTTCCCCTGGTTTGAGGTAGTACTCAAAAAAATTCTTCATGGATGGCAGGTCTGAAAATATCTTCTCCATCATAAAGTTATTCAATTAGGCTAAACATAGCCTAACTCAAAACAGCTGGTAGGCCTACTGTTAGGACTATGCCATTTTAATATGTAAAAGTGTCAAATGCAGCCATACTTAAATTCTGCTTAGGCTACTGTACTTTTATTAACATATAATACTCAATATTATTGAATCCTAAAGTTAGGATATTATACCCTTTACAAACGACCCTTAAAAACAGCCTCGATATCAACACTGTAGGTTATCCCTATAATAAACGTTGACCTTGTAATAGATTTTTCAAAATTCCTCCCAGTCTGACCACACAAAGACATTAAGCAGAATGACTCGCCCGAACTTGGCGTCACCGTTTCCCGCGCCCTTGGCACGGAGGCCTAATCTGACGCCACGCTGTGATGGAGTGTCCCGTTCCCGCCTTTGAGGTCGCCAGACAGCGCGCCTGGACCCTCCGGAGTCTCGAACAGCAGATAAGGCAAAGCCTACGACGCAAGTAAGCACAGATAGTGCATGCATATAAAAACACTTAACACGGGTCATTTAGTCATTCTACAACTTGCATCACACATGCTCCGTGAGGTAAGAGGTAATTCTACTTTTTACAAAATGTCCCGTTAGGTTCATTTATAGTTATGGTTATGGGATTTTGCAGACGCCTTTGTCCAAAGCGACATACAAATACAAAACAACATAATATTTAAAATATAACAGGGAACATCAGAATGTTGGTCAATATATAATAAGGAGAATAGCAATAATAAACAACAATGTCAATTCAATCAATAGCCTAATACAATAAGCAATGAAAATGAGGGGAAAAGCAATAATAAACAATAATGTCCATTCAATCAATAATATAAAAAACAATGACATGGTAAGACTATATTAAGGAGAATAGCAATAATAAACAATAATGTCAAATTAATCAACAGCCTAATGGAAATAAAACAATATTATACAAACCATAACGCATAAGAAGCGCTTAAAGAACTAAGTGCATGTTAGGAACAAGAATGTCTTTAGACCCCTCTTCAAACAACCCAAAACTACCCCAGGAACGGAGAGCACTGGGCAACTCATTCCACCAACATGGAACGACTGAGGAAAAGAGTCTTGAATTAGACCTAGTGTTGTATGACTGGTCGACATAACAGACGCTCATCAGAAGACCGCAGTGGGCGGTTGGGGAAGTATGCCTTGATTATTGAATTAAAATAACTAGGAGCAGATCCAGTTAGTGTCCTATAGGTCAAAGTGAGAGATTTAAATTTAATTCTGGCTACTATAGGGAGCCAATGGAGAGTAACTAGGAGAGGAGTTACATGTGTCCTCTTTGGCTGATTGAAGACCAGGCGTGCTCCAACATTCTGAATCAGCTGTAATGATCTTATTACACAAGCAGGTAAGCCAGCTAATAGTGAATTACAATAGTCCAGCTTAGAGATGACCATGGTTTGAACAATTTGTATTTCCAGGAAATGGAAGTGGTAGGCCTATTGGGGAGGAGAGCGAATGCACTGTCAAAAATGGTCTTATATGTTCTTAAATGGAGACAGACAGACACAAAGGCTCTTACAGATAGCTGCAGTGTAAGAAGATGGGGAGAGTGATTTGAACTTTTGCAATGTCTGAAAGACTGAATGAAATAGATGGAAAAAAAAAATGTCCCAACAGGAAAAACAAACAAACATGGGATCTTATCCTGAGCACATGATGTTCTTTGTAGCGAAAGGTTTTAAAAAGCATCAAACACGATTATGTGTGAGTTTATGTGTGTGGCTTACTTTTATTTTCCCCAGGATCAAGAAGAGTCGGAGAGAATTTCACATCACCCAGACTCCATTCTGTTATCTGCCCTGTGTGTGGATGGGTCTCTCTCTGTGCTGCCAACTGTGTGATAGCAGCACCGCCAGGAATAGCCGGCCCGCTCCCTCCTCTCTAATGAATCTCTCCACCACTCCATCCCTACGCCTCTCCACACTCCTCCACTCGCCACCCATTGCTCCTGGCAACCCATGCTCATTCTGGAGTGTGTCTGAGACATCCCCACACCTGCACGTGCGCGATGGTGGAGCGTGTGTGTGGCGTCAGCCTGTGGAGCAGAGCAGTGACGCCATCTGGTCCATTGGTGGGATCAAGGAGGGGCTTCACCTGTGGGAGGTGACCTGGGAGGCAGACCAAAGAGGAAGCCACGCCCTCATTGGTGTTTCCACCAGGAAGAGTCCTCGACAGGTTTCTGGTTACACTGCACTAGTGGGCGGAGACTCCATGTCCTGGGGGTGGGAGCTCTCATCCAATCAGCGATGGCATAAAGGCAAGGAGGCAGGCAGGTATCCTGCTGGGGCGGAGCATCCAATGGACATTCCAGCTTGTGTAGTGGTGGCAGTGGATGCGGACACAGGAACTCTGGGATATGTGGTGGAGGGCTGTTATCTAGGTGTGGCCTTTACTGATCTACCCAAAGGGGAGGAGCTTTTCCTGGCTGTCAGCTGTGTTTGGGGTGGAGCCAGTATACATCTGCGCTACCTTGGCGGCATATCTCGTAAGTGTAGACATCATCTCTTATCATTTGTGAAATGTAGGAGGGACCAACTGTTTTAATAGCATTTGAAATGTTAAACCAGCCCCTGAAGGGGCTCCAAGAAAGTTCAGGAAGGTTATACGGTGTAATCATCCCATCTGTCATTTTCAACATACTTTTAGTCAACAATATCGTAATTTATGTAGTATTTAGTAAGTTATGTAGTTAAGTCAGGTCCCCTTAGTCTTAGACTAGTCTTTCATTATTTTCTGATCAGTTGCAGTTGCTTGAAAGCCTTTCAAAGTCCTCATTGTCATCCCTTTCTCTGTTTACACAATTCAGTCCTTTATTCCCTCCTCTCTTCATCAGCTGTGTGTCTATTATGTCAATGAAATAAAATTTAAGCCTCACAGGAAGACAAATTGTCCGTGTTAACCTCTTTCTCCACTTTGTTTTTTCTCTCTCCCTCCTGCCTAGGTGACCCTCCTGCACTGATGTCACTCTGCAGTTTGTCCATTAATCAGACTTTAGGGCGGAGCAGAGCCTCCTTGACTAATAGGCTGCCCCTTCCACCTGTCTTGCAGCATTTACTACAGGAACACCAGTGGCCTGTAAATACCTCCAATTAAACAGTGTTTCGACCTATTTATTTAAGCTTATTTTCCTAAAAAAAAAAAGTAAACTTCCTTGAAGTTCTTTTTGATGAGTGACATACTATGTATGAACTCAATGCAGTATGTAATCAATGATATAGTATGGTCATATATTATGATGTTTTTGTACTTCGATTCAAAATTAAATTGTAAATATTATGATTAATAAATATGAGTTTTTTGCAGTTTGTTGTTTTTGTTGAAAATGAGCACAGCCTTCTCACAGATTTTCTGCTAAATCAGTGGGCTTAGTCAGAGTGAGTGTTTTAACAACTCAGGGTCACATAGTTACATTGGGTCAACAATTTCAGACCCTTACAAGTTTTCCAAATTTTGTTGTGATTCAGACTCATCTTAAAATGGATTCAATTATGTTCTCAACAATCTACACACAAAACTCCACAAAAAAAAGCCAACGCTTTTTATTTCCAGGATTTGTTCTGTCCTAAATTACATAATTTCCAGGGTAACACTAAACTGCTAGTAAGGAGTTACCCGTGAGATGTGAGCGTGTGTGTGTGTATGTGTGTGTCTTGAATGAGTAATACTGGAAAATACACCTGGAAGTCTACCAACCTTTATTTCCACATATATAAACAGCAAACCCTTGAGACTCCTATTCACACCTGCAGAGCATAGAACATAACAGCTCAGCTGGTCATAAGACTACCTTGAAAAACTAAGACTGGTCTGCAAAATGATCATATGCGTGTGCGTCCGTACATTTGTGAATCTAACAACTTATAAGAACAGAGCATCATAATTACATTTCTCAAGAAGAGGAAACATAGTAGTAGCAAAATGGATATCTGTTATTCACATATATGAAGTATGTGAATCATATATAATTTGAATCACAACAAAATGGATCATTTCAAGCTTAAATTACAGAATTATAATATGCTAAATATTCACTTCAACACAAGTATATATACATTTTGTAAAGAGAGTGCAGACATGCATGCATTATTATAACCAAAGACATCTACATTTTCCAGAATGCATGTCACCTGTTCCCATTGACACCTGAGTGGAGCACAACTAAGTGGCATCCTGAGATTGGCAGAAAGTAGGAAACATGGCAGACCTTTTGTTCTTTCACTTACACATACATTTACTCATGTATCACACACACATAAATAAGATCACTGGGTCTATATCTGCAGCAGTGATTTTGTTTTTTGTAATTGTGTGCGTGAGGGGGACTAGGTTCAGTTCATCAGAACAACAGAGACAATGGAGTATACAATATGTGTGTGTGTTTGTTTATGAAATACAAATGAAAGTGAATTTTGTGATATGGTTGGATTTGTTGTGGAGGGCACGGTGCTTCACACATGAGAGTGCACATACAGTAGTTTAAAAAAACCTTTCCATTCCTCTCTTCTCCAACTTCCCCCCTTTCCTGAGATGGGCAGTTGATGCAGAGGAATCTGTACATGAACACACAGACCACAAGAAACAATTACTTAACATCCATATATGTGCCTATAATTTACTGTAACTGTGCTTCAAGTCTACATTTAGCCCTTACATTTTGTGTGGTTACATCAGCCTGTCTGCATTAGGATAACTGTGTTGCAAGCTGCAATTTTTTAAAACATTTTTTCATTCTTGTCAGTTCGATGATGAGGAATAATGGGACATGGTTTGTGAAATTGAATAACAGAAAGATCCCTTTCTCTGTTTACACAATCCAGTCCTTTATTCTCTACTCTCTTTATCAGCTGTGAACTAAAGTTTATACCATGTCAATGAAATAAAATTTGAGCCTCACAGTAAGGCAAATTGTTCCAGTGTTAAAACCTCTTTCTCCACTTCGTTTTTTCTATCTCCCCCTGTCTAGGTGACCCTCCTGCACTGATCACTCTGCAGTTTGTCCATTAATCAGACTTATGGGCGGAGCAGAGCCTCCTTTACAGTTAGGCTGCCCCTCCCACCTAGGCTAGGCTACCTATACTTTACTGGAGCTTCAAGTCTATGTTTATTCCTCATCATTGCATTTTGTATGTTTACATCAGCCTGTCTACATTAGGATTAGGATTGAGGAACAGAAAAAAACAATTAATGAAATATAACAAGTGGAGAAAAGTAAAGCATTAAAGGACGACAGTAGAGAGAAACAAATAAAAGGTCATAAAATAGGGGGATGGACAGAGAGGGAGGTATTAAGAGAGGAGGGCTGCACCTTTCCTTTTCAACTCTTCTTATTCTGATTCTGTCTATCGAGGAACTTCTGTCTGCGGTCGAGAGGGAGATCCTCCAGGCTGATGCCATGATTACTCGCCCTGAGAGAGCGGAGGAGTTAGCTGACAGCCACAGACTACAGACCAATATAGCACTTAATACACATACAAACACAGCCAAGCCTAAAAACAAGCTTAATTACAAACATGCTCAAATTTATCATCTTAGTTTACTACTTTAAGTCGTCCGGAAGCATATTGCTGCCAAACTAAAAAAAAGGCTCAGTATCACTGTATCAACTGCCAGTTGCTCAACTAGGCCCCCTCACAGAGCCAATTAAACTGATTGCACCTGTATCAACTGCTTTCTGCTCAACTAGGCAAACTCTCTATGTTAGTGTGTCTCTATCCAACTTCATAATGCGAAATATATATTAAAATAAGAAATCCCGGTTGGAAACACGTGAAATACACATCAAAAATTCGAATGCGCATCTATATTTGATTCTATCTAGAGGGGGGTGGATTAACTCTCGATGCGCATAAGATATAATGCAAATAAAGTTGATGGAAACGGTTTATTCGCATCGCGTGAGTAACCTTCAGAGAATCTCAGCAATCTCTTGCACTGCCCCAACATTAGGCAACTTGATGTGCTCTCTTGCTTGTTCCCATAGAATAAAACAAACTGAATACACACATCGGTGCACCATTGTTTTGCTGATGCCAACGTTTTCGGCAGCAACTCTGTATGCGGCACACGTCGGAAGTTTAGTTTTTTACATGTCTGCAGGTATGCCTGCTTTAACAATAGCATGATAGGGGAAAACATCATTCCAGCTAAGCATTCAATAATGAATACTGAATATTATAATATAGTAGCCTATATGTGTAGGCCTAGTAAGCAAAATTTAGGCATGGCTGCATGTGACATTTCTACAGATCAGAATGACATAAGCCTAACAACTATTTTGAGTTTTAAGTTTTGGGACCTAGCAGTCGGAATTGTCGTTTCAAAGTCCAAATTTGGTACAGGGACTTGGTACCTGATTGTAACGACGCACTAGGAAATTGGCACCATTTGGCCTCTTTAGGGGGCGCTGCAATACAGGAAGTGAGCTTGTATCTCAGCAACGCCTTGATGTACTAAAGCCAAACTTGGTACAGGGACTCAGTACTTGATTGTGAGAACATGCACGGAAATTGCTGTACTTTGGCCACTAGGGGCGCTGTAATAAAGTAAACAAGCTTATATATCAGCCATTCTTTATCCAGTTGCCATCAAAGTTTCTGTGAGTGCTTCCTCATGCCATGGCAACGCCATGCCTGCTAGTGTACTGCTAGGCCCCCACATTGCTGCTTGCGGCTATATTTATTATTATTATTATTATTATTATTATTAGAACTCGATTACATTTAATGGAGCAAAGCCCATTGGCAGTGTCAGTTGCGTGTCAACGGCAAAAGTTCTAAAATGTTTCTATTCTTGAGCGTCAAATGCATAGATGCAAATGTCTTCGCCAGTGGGTGTTGGCCTAAAGTGTAGTGCAGGTTTCTGCACACGAGAAACAAAGCAGAGATAAAGAATATCATCTGACATCACATCAAATCTCTATTTTCCATTCACACAAACACTTTCAGTGTGTCATACCCTCCAGTGAGGTCTGGTGGTACAGGTAGTTCTTTGGTGTAGCCCTCTCTCCCAACCAGCCAGTAGGTGGTCTCATGACCCTTCCCCTAGAGTGACACATCAATACACTTCCGTGTTTAAATTTTAGTTTACTCATTTAAGTGTGAGTGTGTGAATGTGTGTGTGTGTGTGTGTGTGTGTGTGTGTGTGTGTGTGTGTGTGTGTGTGTGTGTGTGTGTGTGTGTGTGCGTGTGTGAGAGAGCAAAAGACAGACAGAGAGAGAGAGTGATATGTGTGATATGTGATATACTCAAGTGTGTGTGTGTGTGTGTGTGTGTGTGTGTGTGTGTGTGTGTGTGTTTTGTGCATTGTTTTGTGCATACATACCTTTAGTTCCGTATTCCCTCTGACAACAATCTTATAGCCGAGCTTCAAGCTTGTTAAAATATCCACTATGCTCTGATTCATATGGATCCTATAGGCTATAAAAACACAAACACACCACTCATTACATACACACACACAAACACACAAACACACACAACACACACACACACACACACACACACACACACACACTTGTTTAAGAGAAGACTGAGAAAATGCACTGCTGCAGGTGGTGTAGACACTCACGCAGCCCAGTGGACTCCATTCGGGAGGCGGTGTTCACTGTGTCTCCAAAGAGACAGTAGCGTGGCATCGTCAATCCCACCACACCTGCTACCACAGGCCCTGAAAAAGAGGGAAAACACTTGCTTAGGTTTAGGGTAACAGATCTAAACATTTATTTCACTTATTTTTCACCTTAAACTAAGAAGTTTTCAACAGATACCGAACAACAGTGCTGCATGCACCTAATTTTCACACTCCATTGTGCCTTAAGGAAGTGGTAGGCCTATGTTCCCCCAATGAAGGGATGCTGGTCAATTATTTGGACTTTGTGTGGTACCTCTAAGCCACTTTTGGACTTTGTTTAGGATTTTGTCCAGACTTTAACAGGGTTAACAGGCTGTAAAAATAGTATGCACACCATTGTTTGCTCTAAAATAAACAATTTAACACAAACTTCTAACACAGCCTTCTTCAGGTGGTCAGAAACAGGCTGGGGTCCAACACCATACCATACCATACCATACCATACCAAAAAACCCTATGACTGAATGATGAGACATTTTTCACATAGATCTGTTTCTCAAGGTCACCGAGTACTGTCAGTACGAAAAAAACGAAATAATCAGTTCTACCTAGCTCGAGTTGTTCATGTGTGAGAACATGGACACAAACTAATTCATCATGTGAAGTGACGAGGGATGTGGTCGGACATGGTCTTGGAGGTACCTGAGTGCAGTCCGATACGGATCTTGATCTTGACATCGGGCATATGCTTCATACGGAACGTGCCGATGGCATGAAGGATGTCCAGAGCCATGTTGGATATCTCCGCTGCATGCCGGTTCCCATTTCGATTTGGAACACCAGATGCCACCATGTACGCATCACCAATGGTCTCCACCTACAAAAACAGCAAACACGCGCACACACGCGCACACATGTGCACAAACACACACACACACACACACACAAAGTTATTACATTTCATTCCTTCACATTATAAACAATAGACAAAATTGCTTTGCATATACTATCTATACACACAGATTTACATCATGGTGTGACAACCAGAAATAAGAATGTGTATGAATATATCTACACACACACATAGTACATACACACATATCACTCAACACAAACACAAACACAAACACACACATTCTGGTATCACTCCCCACACACCTTGTAGACATCGTGTTCGCCGATGATGGCATCAAAGATTGTGTAGAGATCACCGAGCAGGTCCACCACCTCGATGGGCTCGCTGAGGGCTGAGATGGTAGTGAAGCCCACAATGTCGCTGAAGTAGAGTGAGGTGTCGTTAAATCCCTCTGGCTCCACTGGCTTCCCCAGCTTCAGGGTCTGGGCCACACTCCTGAGAAAGGGAAAGAAAGAAAGAGAGAGAGGTTTTATTACCCATTTATTGAATCAATCATCAAACCATGGCATCACAGCTCCGTTTGACCACATGATGCACAAGCATCCTGTTAGACCCACATGTATTAGATCCCCAGGAGGCCTACTGGGACTACCCTCCCCAACATCACAGATAGCCCCCCACCTAAATAAAAAAAAGAGAGCATGATGGGGTGATAAGAAAGGCTTAGACCTCCTGTAACTTTATGTCATCAGGACTTGTTGGCACCGCAAGCCGTAATCCTGTACGCACTGTGCATACATTGTATAAGAATACATTGTGTATAAGAATACATTGGTGTAAACTTTGTCACAACATGATAAGCAATTTTGGGGCTTAAAAACGTTCCAATCAGACATATAAATCATTCAAGCCTATAGTGCTCATGTAACCTGCGCGATTCAGCCCTGCACACGCCCGGACTCGAATCCGCGAACAGCAGCACCTCGGATCGGGAGGCGAGCGCGCTAACAATTGAGCCAATAGCCCAAGCTACTGGCTTGCATGCCAGCAGCACTCTTGAGGCATTGGGGAGTGAGGTTTACCATCGTTCCACAAGCACAGCTAAGCTAGCTGGCATCCGTTACACCCATCATGAAAAGAAAACATCTGCTAAATATTTTTCAGGTGTTAAACAGTAGAAGGCACACTGTTCTTAGCGGTGATGCTGACAGCAGTGAGATTAGGCATTGCATCCTCTACAGTGACTCTGTTTGGAATATTTCGCCGTTTGGGTTTCAAGATGGATAAGATTCAGTTAATGTGCAGAGTATGGATCATCTAAAAGTTTGGGACAACCAAAACAGCAGTGCAAGGTATTTAGCATGTTGCAAGCAAATCCTTATTGTTAGTAGGTTACCATAACTGTGTTTTCTCCATCACAGGGATTCCCCAACGTGTGGTACGTGTACCAACGGTGGTACGTGAGCTGCCACTAGGAGGTACAGTACGTGAGATGAAAAGGGCAATGCTGGAAAGGTGTTAAAATTAACTTTTTAAATCTTATGTAATTAATTAATTAATAAATACCGTAAATAATTTCGAATTGGGTTATAATGATATGGAAATGTGAAATTAAAGGAAATAATTTGTAAATTCTATAGTAGGCTATGTTTTCATTAAAAAATAAGCTACTCACAATGCACGTGATTTCCTGCGGGCAGCCAGAATATCTGGCGTGATATAGTTTTGTGGAAAAAGAAAGCCACTTGAGGATTTTTGGACAGAAGCAATGGTGGCGCACTCATCCCTAGTGGCCTGGGCCACGCATAGTGCATACTATGGAACCCTAGCGGCGCCCCTGTCAGGAGGTCTATGTCCCAATTATTTGAATTGACCAGGTCATACCGGTCATCAGTTGGAAAGCAGTCCTTTAATTAATTACCGTTTTGCATTAGAAAAAAGGGACTCGGAGAGAGAAAGACAAACAGAAAAGGAGAGACAAAATAAGAGAGAACATTAAAGGAGACAGTAAGGGAGAGAGGGAATGAGAGAGAGGGAGAGAAAGGGAAGGAGGTGGAGTTGATACTGAACCTTGATGTCATTTTTATCAACACCTCTGTGAACAGAAAGGTCAGTAATGTGTGTGTGTGTAGACCTGGGTAGCATCGCTGCCACTAGCTTGTCCGTCTTCTGCCTCTCCACCTCCAGCTCCTCGGTCCTCTCCCGGATCAGGTCCTCCAGGTTAGATGAGTACTGCTCCAGCATCCGCAGCATGGAGTCAATGATGTTCGTTTTCTTCCCTTTATTAACCTGCTTAAACTGCACGCACACACACGCACACACACGCACACACACGCACACACACACCTTACAATATCTGCAAGATAAATCCTTCAGGAAGAATACAAGTGTGCAAGACAATTGGTTTGTCTCTATGGGAGAATGTGCTTGGGTGTATGTGTTTGTGTAGTCATGTACAAATGTGTGTGATCTGTGATTTGTCTGTGTGTATGTGTGTGCATTACCTGTTTGAAGACTTCTTCAAATGTGGGTCGTTTATCAGGATCTTCACTCCAGCACTGCTTCATGAGCTGGATGCATTCCAGGGGTGCATCATCCAGCGACACCTCCGGTCGACACAGTGGGGGAGGAGAGCGTAGCTTATTAATTACCTCTGCAACACACACACACACACGTTTCGGTTTATGGGATAAGTCTTTAGACGCCTTCTGATACATACATACGGTACATATACATACATACACACACACACACACACACACACACAAATGCACATCATACATATGCACACATACTGTACACATGCACAAACACACACACACACACACACAACTGACAATGAACTATGCACAAATCTATCAATAACTCCAGGAACACCTTAAACATGAAAACACTTCCTAATTATTCATCTCTCAAACACCATCCACAAACCTGCCTAGATACACCTCCCAAACACACAGAACACTCACCAAACAATTAACATGAAATACACACACACACACACACACACACACAGTTTCCCACTCAACATAAACCCAGATATACACACATATATAAAGTCCACACGCACCATACACGCGTCATATACACACGCCTACGCCCTCACCTTTGGCAGGCATGTCCATCATGCAGAAGGGGGCAGAACGCGTGATGACCTCCTGGATGATGATGGCACAGCTGTAGACGTCTCCAGCAAACGTGCCACTGGCCCTGGGGCTCCGCAAGAGCTCTGGAGCTGTCCAAAGCATGTCTACAGACAGCATTACAAGAGGGTGAATGTCTGTGTGTCTCTCTCTCTCTCTGTGTTTGAGTTACTGCATGTCCAAATGCAACATAAGAGCTTGATACAGCATAAATACAAAGCTGGTGTGATGGGAGTTTTTTTCTGGAAAACCCATTTAATTTAACCTTGTAGGCTTATTGGTGTACCAGGTAAGTGTGTGTGCGCGTGAGTGCGTGCGCGTTTTATGTGTGGCTCACCGGTAGGGTTGGTGTCTTCTATGCTGACACCCTGGGCCTCCATGATGCTGGCGTAGCCGTACTCGGTCACCTTCAGGACAAAGCGGCCATCCACCACACAGTTGCGAGACTTAAGCCTCCCGTGAGTGATCCCACGCCAATGCAGATACCTCATCCCCTTTGAGGAGACCCCAAAATAGAGAGAGAGAAACAGAGTGAGAAATTTCAAATTTAGCAAGATCACACCTTTTATTACTGCTTTGAATCATTTATCTGTATCTCAGAAATTATTGTCCTACATTGTTTTTGCATTGCCCAATCAAATAAAACATACTCTTGGCCCCGAGTTTGGCAGCGTATTTTGACGTCAGTGCATGCGCACTGTGGACAAAGCGAGTCAGATGCACAAAGTGGGCAGAGTCAAACCTAGGTTAATTAGGGGTCCAAGCAGCGAAGCTGTGGGAACCCTGAACTGGAGTGCATCACTTCAATATCTGACAAAAGGACCCTGAACAAACTGATCAACATTTTGGACAATGACTGTCATCCACTTAACAGCACTATTAAAAAGCAAAAGAGCTTGATCAGCTGGAGACTTCGCTCATTGGCTTGCACAACAGACAAACTGAGGAAGTCAATTGTTCCCAGGGCCATTGAACTGTTCAATGCTTCACTTAAGGGAAGAGGAGAGATAGACTTCTCCGCATAATCTGTCTGCCTCTCCACCCTCTCCATGTTTGTGTACTGTCTGTCCACTAGACACTTTTTACCACTGTCTTACTGCTTCACTGTTTGCGTGCTATATTAGCACATATGCATAACCCCTCCCTCCATCCCACAGCTGGATTGTGGCCACACTTATACACTTAATACTTAATGCTTTATAATCAATACTAGTGTAATAGTATAATGGCTGTAACCCTATTACGTCAACCCATTCTTGCACTGATATAGTTTTTATATATTACCTTGCCTACTCTCTAATATGTCAATAGTCATCTCACGACTCGACTACTGACAGGTCTCCCAGCCTGCGCAGTGAAACCACTTCAGATGATCCAGAACGCGGCGGCGCGCCTGGTCTACAACCAACCCAAAAGGGCACATGTTACCCCGCTGCTCATCCAGCTACACTGGCGACCCGCATCAAATTCAAGGCTCTAACGCTTGCCTATAAAGTAGTCTCCGGTTCTGCTCCCCACCTACTTGAATGCCCTAATACAGACATACGCTACCTCCAGACCGCTCGCGCTCCTCAGATCTAACGACGCCTAGCTCTACCACCAGTACGCCAGGCCAATCCAAACTTTTTCTCATCTGTTGTTCCTCGTTGGTGGAACACACTGCCAGTTCCTACAAGGGCAGGGACATCCCTCTCCATTTTCAAAAAACTCCTGAAGACCCAGCTCTTTAGAGAACATCTCCTCTCATAGCAAAACTTACAACAAGTCTTGCTGATCCTAGCACTCACCAGCCGTCTTAAACTGACACGTAACTGTTAAAAACAGCACTCACTGATGCACTTATTATGACCGCCGCGCAGCGAAGCGGCGGGTCATATAGGTTTAGTCAGATTTTTTTTTTTTTTTTCCAAATTTCCGTCAAGGATTCCCGGGACACTGAAAGACCGGGGTAGATCGAAACTTGGTGGGCATGTAACCCCATATGGATAGCATGGAACCATCATTTTTTCGTTTTGATCTGTAGCCCCCGCTGGACTGCACCCCGAAAGGAGGGTAGGGCAGACACAGTTTTCTGTGAATATCTCAAGGTTTAGGAGGACCATTTTTTTTGTATGTTGATCTCAAGGGGCCATGTCAACCCATTCCATAACCACTCATTTCATGTATAGCCACCTAGTTAAACACAAAAAGTAAAAATGAGGTGTTGTAATCGCAGGTATCTGTGACCTAACATAGTAAAAACTGCACGAAAATGGAAGTGTAGGATCATTATGACACCCTCTGAATGCACGCCAAGTTTAGGTGGAATTCCGTTCATGGGGGCCACACAATAAATAATTTATGTTACTATACACCAACTGGCCTGTAGGTGGCCGGAGACAGTTTTCTGTGAATATCTCGAGAACCGTAGGGGCCTAGGAGGTCCACCTTTTTTTTGTATGTTGGTCTTAAGGGGGCATGTCAACCCATCCCATTACCACTTATTTCATGTATAGCGCCACCTAGTTAAAAATTAAAAAGCAAAAAATTAGGTGGTTAATAATTAGGTTTTCATCACAATATCTCTGGCTGACATGGTCAAAACTGCACAAAATTGAAAGTGTAGGATCATTATGACACCCTCCGAATGCATGCCAAGTTTTGTAAACTTTCGTTCATGGGGGGGCTTACAATGAAATAATGTATGTGTACATTTAGTGACCGTACACCAACAAGGATTCCCGGGACACTGAAAGACCGGGGTACATGAAACTTGGTGGGCATGTAACCCCACATGGATAGCATGGAACCATCGTTTTTCGTTTTGATCTGGAGACCCCCCCCGCTGTACTGGACCCCCCGAAAGGAGGGTAGGGCAGACACAGTTTTCTGTGAATATCTTGAGAACCGTAGGGCCTAGGATGACCAATATTTTTCGTATGTTTGCCTCCAGGGGTCATGTTAACCCATTCCATGTGCACCCATGTGCATAAACAGTAATCATACGCACACACATACATTCACAGTAATCATACGTATGACACATACTCACACAGTAGACATATGTACGCATGCATGCACATGCACAAACACACATACGCAGGCAAACACACAAACAAGCACGCACACACACACACACACACACCCACACACATAAACGTGTACACGCACACATGCACACAATTCAAGAATTTCTCAGAATTATGAACAGGCAAGATAGGGGTGGGGTTGTATAAAATTAATTTTACATGTGAAATCTATGAACTAATCATGTTTTGGTACGTGTTGTCTAGCAGATACCAGTGAGAATTGAGTGTGGATAATGCAATTTAGTGAGACAGATTTATTTTTGTGGAAAAAATGTGCTGGACTGGGCGGCAGTCATATTTTGTACCGCTCTGCGGTACATCTAGTTCTTACTGTACTCTTACTGCTCTTACTGTACTTACTGTTTTTTAAATTGGCCTAAAATTGTTGAGATTTGCTCTAAAACTTAAACTGTTTATCATGTTGTTAGTCGCTTTGGCTAAAAAGGCGTCAGCCAAATGTAATGTAATGTAATATGTCCATATTTATATTATGCTGATCTCTAGACTTTATTCTTGCACTGTTGGACTTACTCATTTGCACCATCACCATGACACTCACTCTCACAGAGCACCTAACCTTACTATGCACAGAGAATCACAGGCTCAGTCCCTGCCTCAGTCATTGTAAGCGCCTCATGCTTAATCACCCCTAAGCACACTATGTGGATACTGTTTTAGACTTTATTTAGATTTAGTGTTATTTAGAATAATTTGTATTTTATTTTAGTATATTCTTTATCTTCTACTGTCCTCCTGTTTTTTATATTATATACTTTTGTTACTTTTTCTGCTGTTGGTGAATGTTGTGTGTGATGTCTGTATGCTATGAGCTATGCTATTTTCCCAATAAAGTATCTATCTATCTATCTATCTATCTATCTATCTATCTATCTATCTATTGTTTTTGTTCTGATTATTCTTCCCTATTATTAGGGGTCCAAGCAGCAAAGCTGCGGGAAGCCTATTGTGTTTGTTCTGATTATTCCTCCTTCTTATCGTTATTTTTCCGCAGCAGAAGAGTATCTGCAGCCAAAACCTTAATCAGTCCCTCCAGGATTTCGCGAGGATTTTTTGAGATTGTTGCGATCTAAAATGCCTGATTTCGCGACAACTTTTCTAAAAAATTGCGATGGAAGTTGCGGTGTTTTTAGCTGTTTGTTGCGAAGAAATTGCGGGAGGAAGTGAAAATTGCAAAAATAGTAGCGATTTTTTTTTTATTATTATTTTTTAATTAAGGGCAATTAAGGTTAGTAAGACGAAAATCACACTGATTATCTTGATGCTGATTATCTTAAAAGAGGTAAGTAAAGGTAAATAGTAAGGGTTACAGAAAATCAAGGCCTACTTTATTTGTGTAAATACTTTGACTGGGGTAATTCACAAAGCAGTATAACCTTTCGTAGAACTGTCCAAAAAAGACAGCCCCCTAAAAAGATGGCATCATGTCATGTTTCAATACATTCATATATGTTGTAATTCATATTAAGTTCATATATTTGTAATAATTCATATTCTGTGGCATAATTACTAATAGCCAACTAAGTATCTAGTAATTTTATATTGATTTAAACTATTAGACTACACTTTTCTTTAATGTTATTACATTGGTGGTGTGTAGGACGTGAGAGTAGCGTAGCCTAATTACATTTCTAAGTGGATTGGAAGGCTTGCATCTCACTGTGTTCGGCTATGAGTGGAAATAACCTTTTGCATAGTGCATTACGATATGTGGATGGAATTCGGGATGTTTCTATGTCATTAGTTAAAATAAATGTTAAAAAATAACTCGAATGAAAGCATTCTTGGATCACAGAAAAGGTAAATGTCTTGCAATGTTATTAATTTCTATGATTTTGGTAGCACTACACAACTGAGCCCACAAGCTAGCAAACATGACACAAGCTAAAAGACATCTCCAGGTGTAAACGTTTGCCAATGGTTTGCATACTGTAGCCTACTCAAATGTCAGTAAAAGTAGGCCTTAATTAACTTACTTTCATAGCCTAGGTAGGTTAGCAACACCAGGTTGAGAGATGCGCAAGTAAAGCAGATCATTAACGCCTTCTATTTATTGTCATTAAAACTGCAGAGGAGTGAACATAGGGCAGTCTCTGGTGTCTGCAGAAGTGAGTGTGGCATCTGACTTAATATTGGTCAAATTTGACTTAAGATTGGTCAAATTTGCGAAAAAGTTGCGGTGTTTGGACAAAATTGCGAGGTCGCCCAGAATTCACGAGGATTTGCTGAATTTGCGTTAATCGCAACATCGCGAATTCCTGGAGGGACTGCTTAATAGGTCCAGACACCAAACTTTCACCATAGGTCCCAAATTAGTGCATGATCTCACAAAACAGAAATTACCCATTTCAGTCTATAGGGAGCACTGTACGTTTTTGTTCATATCTCAAGAACCGTATGGGATTTTTGAATGTTCCTTCAGAGCTCCTGCTCAGTGAACTGGCCACGACCATTTCCGTCATGGAGCTTTCCAGCCATTTTCAAAAAACTCCAAAGTGAAACTAATCTATCTCCTCCTAAACCGTTTATCTGATTCTCACAACATTTTGTACACATCATCTACAGAGCAATTTTCCGATTTTTGATTTGTCGCTTGGTTTTTAAAGTTACGCGTCAACCAACTTTTGGGGCATGGCCTATAATTATTATATTTATTCTATCTTATCTTGCATAGGGCCAATCCTATTCAATTCCTATTGAGGTACACCTCATCAAAACAACATTCTTTGGATGCACACTGATGTTTGTAAAATTCCATCCATAGGGGGCGCTACAACTGCCACATATCTAATGAACTGTTTGACACAATTTGGCACATGTATACCTGGTGTGATTTCATGACATCATCTGCCACTTGACTCACTTTCCAAAATGACCAATGGCCATTACAGTTGTCATTATAGAGCTTAACAGTCTCGCCCCTCCTCCGAGAGAGCTAAGTTTCCCATTCATTTCTCCAATCGACGTCTGGAAAAATAGTGTTTTAGACCATGCCATGGGCTAACCAGCTACAACGTGACTCATAATCATACAACATATAATTTCGAGCAAAAAAAACTCGAAGAACTGTTTGGCATAAAAAGGTGAAATTTGTCACACTCCTACTTTGTCCCATTTCCTCGACAATGACCTTCAACCTGCTTAAGGGCAGGATTTGCAATTTGCTTGGACCCCAATAATCACTGCTTGTGGTTATATTTATTTATCATTATTATTTTTCCACAGCAAACAGAAAACAGAAATTACCCATTACTGTCCATTGGGGGCACTATAATAAGCACATTTACGTTTTAGCTCATATCTCAGAGTTCCCGCATCCTGCATCCAATTCACCATTTGGCTACACTGTAGACATACATTGGCTTTTTTCCGTTTTCTAATTTGTCGCTCCGTTTCAAAGTTACGTATCAATCCACTTTTGGGGAGTGGTCTATAATGATTCTAATGCTTATACCATATCTTGTAAAGGTCCAATACTATTTTATGAAATTCTGTTCATTCTGCTAAAGGGCACTTCTTGCCATTTTGCTTGGACCCCGACAATTACCGATTGCGGTTATAATTAATAAAATATTTTGAAATACATAGGAAGATTGGTTTATTTGCATTAATTCATATTGGTCATGCATGGAAATACTAAATTAGGTCTACTATCTGTAATGGTTGGAAATAATGTAGCCAACTGACGTTGTCTATGTAGGCCTATGGGTTTTGTAGCCTTTCCGTTTCCCGTCAAGCAATAATTCATCCATGTATTTGGAACTTGCAAAATGGGCAACCGATTGCACATTAGCCTATTAGTTATACCAGCAATATAGATAGATAGATAGATAGATAGATAGATAGATAGATAGATAGATAGACAGATAGATAGATACTTTATTGATCCCCAAGGGGAAATTCAGGGAATATGGTGTGCTGCAAACAAAATCTACCTCTGGGTGCAAATAACGTAACTTGAACTTATCTTATACTGGAAACAGAGGGTGAGAATATAGGCTACTAATAGAGCGGGAGCATCAGCAAGCAGTAGCCTACAAGACCTACTGTTATTCTAATATTTTCATGAACTTGAACTGTCAGTTTGGTTAGATAGGCCTATTTAATTAACGATCATCACACATTAAATTGAGATTAGAGATTAGTTTGAATAATGATGTGAAACCTCTCTGAACTCCAAATATAAATTCAACACATTACTTTAATAATACAATGACATATTTATACTGTTTTGCCATGACGTGTAAATGATAAGCTATTTGCAGCCAATATCGCCTAGGTATTTTGGCTATAGCCTAGGATACTGTCCTTAGTTTTTCACATACAGTAGTACAGCAGAATGTCCCATAGCTAAAGGGATGTTTGCATGTTTTTGCCTATAGACAGATCAGAATTTCAAGCTGATTGCATGTGATTGGTTTATTTAAATTCACTTCAACAGAGGTCTCACCCAGTACCAGCCTTGACGGACTTGTGTGTTTCTTTATTTTGTGTGTGTCTGTGTCTATGTGTGTGTGTTTGTGTATGCATGTAAGTACAGTGTCTGTGTGTGTTTGTATGTGTGTGTGTGTGTGTGTGTGGGGTGTGGGGGTGGGGGTGGGGGGTACCCGGATAAGGTCTAGCAGTAGGGAGCTCTTGAACATCCAGTCCAGTCTCATGTCTTCATTGGCTAAAAGGTCTTCCAGGCTGCCACGGCTGCAGTGCTCTGTCACCACAGCAAAGATACCCACATCCAGAAAGAGCCCAATGTACAGGTTGAGATTCTCATGTCTCATGTCCCGTAACTATGTAATAAAACAAACACACACACACAACCAGTCACACATGGGTTAGAATCATCCTTCATTACTTCCACCAAGGAGGTTGCTTTTGTTTCAGATTTTCTGTTTCAGCAATTCTGTTTTCAGTTAACAGGATAAAAAAAAGACCAGGCAAGTTTGAAAAGTTTGTGGTGGAAAGTTTGAGGATGGGCCAAGACAGAACCCTATTCCCAATTTTGGGGAAGATCCATATCACTTTCTTTATACATTTTTGATATGCCTCTGGTGTGGATTCTAGCATTACCTGGTTGATGAGGTTTGTCGTTTTCTGGGTGACAGAGGTCACCTGGTCTCCGTTGGAACATTTCTTTAGCCACACCCAGTCACCCTGGCAACAACATAACCACCATACAATTCAGAAGCCGAGGATTAGAATGTAAACATGTAATTGCTTAAAGGCAGAAAGTTGATATAAAATGGTTACTAGAGTAAATGGCTGATAAATAGATAAAAGTTGATGTATAGATAATATCAAGTGGCAAGTACAACAAATGGGTAGCAGTTGTGGTGAATAGATAGTAAATAGATAAGATGATAAATAGATCATTAGTATCAATAGCAAGTGCAAACAGATGGGGTGGGAATAGAGGCATTGAGACCTGAGGTAGACAATCACAAACCATGTGCAAAAAGCATTGTGTGTGCATGTATGTGTATGTGTGTGTGTGTGTATGTGTATGTGTGGGTGGGTGGGTGTGTGTACTGTGCAAGATTGTGTGAGAATGCGTGTGTGCGTCCTTCAAAGGCTTACCTCATACATGGCAATGTTTGTTGAGTTAGGTGAAGTCTGTATGTAACTGCGGCCACAGACAGACCGATAAGGGGTTTTCACATCCACCAAGCTCTTCGTCATACTCTCTTCATTCATCTTCTGCAATGACCCCCACACACACACACACACATTCCCACTTGGGTTAGAAACATCTTTCATTACCTCCACCAATGAGATTATATTTTTGTTTCAGTTTATGTGTCTCTTTGTCTACATATTTGTTTATCTGTCTGTTTTTTTGCCTGTTTATTTTTCTGGAAGCGGGATTCCAAAAAAAAAAGTACCAGGCATTTTGCACAAAAACACACAAACACACACACACATAGACAAAGACCATGTATTATGTTATCACATACATATGCACAACCATAAAATCTACACACACACACACACACACACACACACACACTCCATTCAATCTTCTGCCTTTGCTGTCTCTCATATGGCGTACTTCCGTGAGTACACTTTCATGCATGTGTGCTAACTGGCAGAGTGCGTACAACAGAATAGTGTCATCTCATATCCAACACCAACACCAACTCAAACACCAACCAACACAACTTAACGGAAATGACGTTAGCAACATTTAAATATAACTTTATTTGTGTCCTCTATATGACAGTGACATGGTCGTACTGTGTCAAAACAATAACAGTTTATGTGTACAGTATGTCTTGCTTGTACCTCTGTAAAGTGTGTTTTCCACTGTTGCTGCTTAATATGTCTTGCTTGTACCCCTGTAAAGTGTGTATTCCACTGTTTCTGCTTAAGCTTTCTCAACTGTGATTACCACAAGTTTGAAAATGCTCTCTTCCATTCCGCTATGTGGCCAAGATGGCGTCCGTTGAGGGCAAAAAGTGTCCAGCATTCCACACTCAGCTTTTTGACCGTTATGAGTGCACCATCCGGGGACTAGCAGTGCACTTTGTGTTGTTAGAATTTTCAGTGTGAACGCCCTCACACAGTCAAATTAGGTATTGTAAGTGAAAAAAGTACGCCATTTGAGACACAGTGTTACAAATAAACACACAGATACACACATTCCTATTACACATAGACAATTACGTCTGTTCATATCCATGGATCATTTTGTGTCAAATCAGACAAAATCCAGGAAAATGGAAATCCAGGATAACACTGACACCAATTTTCCTTAAAGTCTGTCTACACAATGTTTAAGTTCCATATGTAACCTGTAAAATAATGTTGTTCAATTCTATTGTTTTCATAGTCTTTTTGCCCCTGATTGTTTACACTCTCTAAAAGGCCTTATCTTGGAGGCCATGTTTGGACATTCACATCTTAAAAAGTATTAGGCTATTCCTAGCCTGACCAAACTTTGTACAATGGAAGACAAACATGTTCTCAGTAAGATTCAACCATTAAAAGTTTGTACCATAGTCTCATTGGTTTTATAGAAGTCCCTAGTTTCAGAAAAAAAACATGCAAAATAAGTGACATTGAGGGTTTCAAAATGAATGTCATATAATCATTTGTTAATGTTTAAAATTATTATTTTTGTAATATGAGAAGTGAAATACAGCCATTCCATTCAACTAAAGTATCAATCAGCGTTAATGCCTTGTAAAAGGAGCAAAATGTAATGCTATGTTTCACCTGAGGGGGAGCTGTTTATTTTAAAATGTTTATTTTGGTGTTCCTAAAACACCTGTAACTACATGCATGGATTCTGTGTGAATGGGACTAGGTGCAATATTGGTACTTTACACGCTAAATGTTCATATACTTTATGAGCTATTTCCACATAGATTTTCATGGTCCTACTAGCTACCCCACATACCATTTCAGCTGCATGAAAATGACACAAAAACAGGCCTTGTTTTATCCTTATGGTCATTTGTTGTGGAGACTTCAAATTGTGTGAAAACATTAAAGGGAAACTTGGCAGGATTTCCCCCTCTGCTGGAGAAATTGTGCATTATGCTATTTCAAACTATGGGAAAAGGTAACGGGAAAGCACATGGATTTGTTTACAAGCTAGCGAACGGTAAGCATAAGTTTGGCAGAACTATGTGGATGTTACAAGGTAAGAAACACGATTTAAAACGAGTTTCTTGTTTCTCACTTCTCTTTCCGGGACGGTAGTCTCCATGTTCCAAGGTTGGTTTTCCGCCTGGGGACGCTAGGCGCAGCGGGGAAAGTCACCATTTTCACCGGAACAGGTCATTTAACCATCCAAATGATTTCTAAATGGGTTTATTACGTTGAAATAGTTGCCAAGTATAGTGACTGATGCCAATTATTATTATTTTTTTATTATTATACGGCTCTTCACAATGCAAGTAGAATGCTCCATTGACTTGAATGGGATTTCCGAAAGCGGAAATTTTCTAGCGGTCATTATTTCTTGGGAAAGGACCTCTGAAAACAAGAATGACCGCTGTCAATGGCAACGGAGTTTGTGCTTGGAACTTCATTCAAAAGTGAAAGCAGACGGTTGATCAGCTGTGTTCTAAAGAATGTTTGATTCAAGTTCAGCGTGTGTTGCGAACTATTTGTTTCTTAGCAAAAGCCATGATGAAACGGTAACAAATAGGCTATAGCCTAGGCTATGTAGGCTAAAGAGTCATATCGTGGGGAGTTTATTGTGTCGTTTTGGTAAGTAGCCGTGTAATACGCGTATTACCGGACCCCGACGCGCAGCGGAGGGGTCTTGTTCCGCCCTGAAGGGACCTATCTCCCGACAATGACCGGCGTTCTATACATTATCCCTTACCCTCAATATCTACTACAGACTTTAAATTGCTTACACATGCCTCTTATGAGTTGGTCTTCTACCAAAATTTGGGAAGGCTGGGAAAATATTTGTCAATATAGTAATAGTAATAATAATAATAATAATAATAATAATAATACATTTATTTAAAGCACCTTTCATGACACAAGTCACTTCACAAACAAAAAGGTTGTTAAAATAGTCATAGTCATTTCATTTCATAAAATGAAAATAAAAGTAAGAGTAAAAGTCAGTCACTCTATCCCAGGGTGCTGAGGATGCAGTAGGCCTGCTGAGGAGGATCTCAGTGAGCGGGAAGGGGTGTAAACTTGGTCAGAGAGATAATAATAATAATGCCTGACTTTAGAATATGGAACCAATTCTAATAAGTACATTCTGCAGAGGTATTACTGATGATAATGTGCTTGCTACCAAGGAACCAGTTTCCACTTTAGAATGGGAGCCAATCTCCCAGTTATTAAGTGCTATTTCACACAGCAACCTGGGCAGTGAAATGCAGCAATGAGGTTGAGCCATACACTTGCTTATTCTACAACTGTTCTACTATTTGGGATTTATTCAGACAGTATACAAGTAGGTTATGCATATTCTATTTTGGTACTTACTACTAATTAGTATGTAGAGATCAAGGCTTACAAGGTAATTATTAAGATTATATCAATACTAAAGGCCTAATTCGTCATGAACAAGAAATTTGTGAATATGCACCTAACAAATGGTTAATGTTGCCTAACACATGCCTTACAAGTCACTAATACAGGTATTAATTAGGTATGTATTGGTGGCTAACATGTGAACCTTAAAATAAAGTGTTACCATATTCTATAGTATGTCCCAAAATACTATAGTATTCCTATAGGATTCCTATAGGATTACTATAATATTTTGTCCCAAAATACTACAAGATTCCTATAGTTGTAGACATCGTTTGAACTAAATCTGATACGGTGCAGCAACAACCTTATCTGATTTGACACGGAATGACCCCCATACAAACAGGTCTTGTCATCCTGCAAGAGGCAGGTATACAGGTATTCTTGAATTTCCCCTGGGGATCAATAAAGTATCTATCTATCTATCTACACTGTACCAAATATGTATGTGCTGCACACACACAAACACACAACACACACACACACAAACAAAATTACCTTTTTGCTCAAAGAGGTGTTGATAAAAAGGACATCATCCAGAGTCAGTATCAGTTTAGTAGGTCCACCATCACCTCCACCGAAGAGGGGACCAATACCACCAAGTTTGTCCCTGCAGAAAACACACACACACACACTACTTCTTAAAATATTTTTAAAGTACCAGTATATTTGTGGATAATTTTTGCCATTATATATTTTTTCACATCTGACCATGTTTATTTATGGACCTGTGTTTAAAACTTCTATGTGCTTGTGTGCATATGAGTGTACCTATTGCGGATGGCAAAAGCAATCCCTCCACCAACCAACACACACAAAAAAAGAAACAGGAAAAAGATGGTCATTCCACTTAAACCTGCAGAGACAAAGAAAGAGAGAGAAAAAGTCATTTACAAATTGTGTTGGGCATACTGCACAATCCTCCACCTTGGACATAGAAGGCAGGCTTGCTAGCAAAGGTTGAAACTAAGGTGTGCTGCTAGGTCTCAGGGAGTAAAGTGTATTTACTGCACAACACTCTACTACATACATATTGACAAAATTAATAACAAATCATGACTTTATTGACATCTGGTGCTAAAAGAGATGGTACACACCTCCGTTGCAGGCCATGTAAGGACTGAACCAACAGTAAGACTCTCTGGAGGGGGAGCTCCCAGCAAAGTGGATGGATTGGCCCATGTACTTCAGGCCACCAAAGCGAGCATTCGTGTGTGCTGCCTCCAGCATGTGTGTACGTCGAAGACGGCCACCCATCCCATTTGTGTCCAGCACCACGTAGCGGACCTGCATTCCGGCACCTTCCTGTCCACCGTACACCTGTTGGTTGAAGCCCTCGAACTCGAAGTCACCCTTGCTGTTGGCCAGCGCCTCGCCTGTGACCCAGCGTCCGCTGGTATCTGAGCGTGTCTGCTCCACTGCCATGGCGATATAGTACAGGGAGTTGTAAATACTACCAAAGAGAGGAGATACCTGTGGATGCATGCACATTTAAGTGAATGTTTAGAAAACTCCAGATAATACATTTGCAATGACCACATGCACAGATGGATGTCAGAGTGAATATTTGTCTCCACTGGCATGCAATGAATGAGTATATTTTGTCTTGTGTACACTGTAAGAAGTGTAACACTCAATATGTGTGTGTTTGCGATAGAGTGTGGAAGTACCTCTAAACAGACACTTTCCTGTGTGAGTGTGTGCTCATGTCCATCACCTGCTCTGGTGCTGTAGAAGTGCGGATCTCATATTTGGCCTGTGCATCACGGAAGGCCTCGTAGAAGTTTCGATCATCCGACTCCTGTGTGATAGTGAGCACGCCGTCATAAGCCCGCCTCAGCGTGCTGTCATTGGTCAGAGCCGGGTACTCCACGTCCTGATAGGGCAGTGAGTAGAGCAGTGTGTCGTAGGGAATGAACACATAGCCACGATCCACCATGCTCATCTGCATTGCTGTGGTGAGGAGCCGTTTCTGCTCCTCTCCACCAATCAGAGCCGAGTGCATGCACATGATCACCACTGAGAAGAGGAGAGGAGCGGATGAGTGTGATGGAAGAAGAGACGGATAATGAAAGAAAAAAATGGAAGAATAGTGTCCCTAGGTATTGTTGAGGGACTATGAGACTATTTGCCTATTTATAACTATGGACTATGTTAAGTCATGAGGGAGGGACAAGAGTTAGTGTGATTGTCACAGGAAATAGGAAGGAAAGAGTGAAGTAAACGAGGAAAATGGGAGTGATAAGAGAGAAAGAACAGGATGATAAACTGGAGGATGAGAAAGAGTGTCAAAGGGTAAGAAAGGGTAACATGGAGTGTTTAAGGAAGGAATAATTGACATTGGCAAAGGATAGAGAGATAGCGAGGCCAAACACCTGAAAGATGCAGAGAACACCATGAGAGAGGGGGCATGGTACCAAGTACATGGTTTAGAGACAAACCTGAATAAGTGTACGCAGAGGGTCAGAGGCAGTGGTAAACCTCCTAATAGAAGAACCCTATGGTTTAATTTCCCTAGCAAAACAAAGCCACAGGGCTGTTCAAGTTAACTTAAAGGTGAATTCCGATGATTTTAAACATAGATCTCCGTTTCTCAAGGTCACAGAGTACTAATGTCTGGCTGCTTTAGCTGTTGGCTACAGCAACTTGAGCTAGGTAAAACCGATTGTTTTCATTTTTTTTGTACAGACAGTACTCGTGACTTTGAGAAATGGAGATCCATATGAAAAATCCAGGTACGTCACTAAACAACATGACAGCATGGGGCAATTGCTTTATCGCGAGTTTAAAGGGGCATTTACAGTTACCCTTCCAGGGATTAGGTCTTTCAGAGACCATCAGACTAGTCCAGGAAGTGACGTCAAACGCGTAAAAATGTGTCATGCCGGAAGTGAGATTCCGAAGTGCTTCGAGAGGCTGGTCCTGGCCCATCTCATAATTCGCCTACCGTCAGAACAGGAGCACAGAGGATGCCAACTCTATGGCACTTCACTCTGCCCTGTTCCACCTTGACAATAGCAACACCTATGTGAGAATGCTGTTCATTCACTTTAGTTCAGCATTCAATACCATCATTCCCTCCAAACTGATCACCAAACTCAGTGAACTGGGCATCAATACCTGTAACTGGATTCTGGACTTCCTAACCAACAGACCTCAGTCTGTAAGGTTAGATAATCACACCTCCTCAACCATCTCTCTGACCACAGGGATGTGTGCTGAGCCCTCTCCTCTACTCCCTCTTCACCTACGACTGTACACCTGTACATGGCTCTAACACCACTGTCAAGTTTGCAGACAACACTATGGTGATTGGTCTTATCAGCAACAACGATGAAATGCCCTACAGGAAGGAGATCCAGCACCTTACATCGAGGTGCACTGACAACAACCTGGTTCTCAACATCAAAAAGACCAAAGAACTCATTGTGGACTTCAGGAAGTCTAAAGCTGGCACACACACCCTCATTCTCACCAACGGAACTGAGGTGGAGTGTGACACCAGCTTCAAGTTCCTGGTTGTCCACATCTCTGAGGACCTCTCTTGGACCCTCAACATCTTTACCCTGATCAAGAAGGCTCACCAGCGTTTTTTCTTTCTGAGGAGACTAAAGAAGGTCCACCTGTCTCCCCAGATCCTGGTGAACTTTTACCGCTGCACCTTCGAGAGCATCCTCACCAGCTGTGCCACAGTTTGGTGTGGCAACTGCTCTGCACATGACCGAAAAGCACTTCAGAGGGTGGTGAAAACTGCCCAAGGCATCACCAGTTCCTCACTCCTCTCCATCGAAGCCATCTAGCCATGATCCAGGGCAAGCGATGCTTGCGTAAGGCGCACAGCATCATCAAAGACTGTTCTCATTCCAACCACAGACTGTTCACCCCACTCCCCCTACTGAACGCTAACTCTGCATCCCAGTGACAACCAATCAACTAAGCCCCCAACCCCCTGCCCAGCCTGATGCCTCCTTGCCTGTGCCTGTTGAGGTGTCCATGACTTGGCAATCTCAGACATCCCCAGCCCCTGAATAGCGATTCTGTTTGTCTTTTTAACCGCAAACCGCATTCAACACCTGCTTTTACAAGGCGGGAATATTTAGGCACAGAATAGACGTGCGCTTTCACTGGCAGGTTTTGTACATACCGCGGAATACATAATTAGGCGCTCTTAACGCTTCCCCTCCCATCTTTTTACGCTAAACTCCCACTTTCCCATTGACCCTCCTATGAATGCATATGTCTGACACGGAAATACGCAATTTGCCATTTTCAGCTCTCAGGCAGTCTGCGCTTTTACCCTGTTTGTACATACCTTGCTATGTTTTTACGCGCACGTTGTGAAACAATACAACTGAAGTGGGCACAAAAGCGTGAGTACATCTGGCCCTGAATCTATATTATTCTTACTACTATTATATTGTTACTGCTACTACATTGCACATATCTGTACATGTTGTTCATACATTGTTCATAGCAGATAGCCATATTTATTCTGCTCTTATAAAGTAACTGCTAATACACTGCACATATTTATAATGTACATTACTCTAAACCACCTTCTGTAAACCAACTGCATACTACTGTCTGCACTGCACTATATTTCTTGTCCTGCCTATGCACCACCTGTGTATACTTTGTATATCACATTGCACTTTTCTGCTTTTTTGCACTTCTGGTTAGACGCAAACTGCATTTTGTTGGCTTTGTGAATCTAATCTAATCTAATATCACATCGATTAGCCTAAGTGTTTTCTTTAGGCTACTATGTGTGACATTGGTTAACACTACAGCAACAAATCAACAAGTTTTTAGTACCACTGTTGCAGAAATCACATACAAGAAGGTACCCTTTTGATTTTTTTGTACATGGGAAATGTGTCATTTTTCGGCCATAATTTCTAACTCTTTCCGAGCCTGAGAATGCGAAGATGTCGTCATGGCCTCGCCCCCGATATCACGGTATCAACCATGTTTGCAGGATACCCGCCAAAATGCATTCATTGTTTGTGTTGTTAGCAGAAGAAGTTGTTGTGATTCTGCACTACTTTAAGATGCCTGGAAGACATCTTACAGTGTGAAAAACTGCTTCCAGTGAACCATGAATTGTGTTATTTTTGTTTCCCCACATGGAAAAATATGAGGCTACAGTCAATGTCTGCAAACTTTGACAGGTGTGACGGCACAACACTAAAGCTGCATAAGCAAAGGGGGAAAGATTTTAGGACCCTCAACGCTAGCCTATATAATATTATACATAAGCCTAACATTTGAAGTAGGCTAAAACATTTCTATGCTGATTGCTGGCGGAGGGAGACTTGTTAACTGATAATGTGATGAACTCATTACGCTCAACCCTTGATTCAGTAGCGCCACTCAAAAAGAGAATAAGAAAACAAGTAAGGCGTGCTCCATGGTAACACACCAGGACAAAAACCCTCAAACAAACAGCGCGTAAACTTGAACAAAAATGGCGTAGCCTACCACTAAATTGGAAGTTTTTCGCCAAGCATAGAAAGATAGCCTTATCACCTACAGTACAAAAAAGCACTCAACGAGGCTAAGTCAACCTACTATTCCTGATCTGAAAGAAAAAAAAATAATACAAAATTTCTCTTTACCACAATTTCCCGCCTGACGAAGAGCCACACCGAAGTAACCGAATCTATCCCTATTTGCCTAAACAGTAATGACTTCATAAACTTTTTCAATAAGGGATCAGATTCCAAAAATAAAAGTGAAAATGCATGGATTCCAGTTTCTTCCAGTTTTCTTCTTGGCCTTCTTGTAATTCCAAGAATCTCAAAAACTACAGTAGGTGGCAGAGCTTTCAGCTATCACGCACCCCTCCTCTGGAATAATCTCCCTTCCTCAATTTGACTAGCAGACACCCTCCCTATTTTTAAGTCTAGACTTAAAACATACCTCTTTACTGCCTCCCATAGTTATGTATGGTGCAGTGTGGAACTTCACCCACCTCAGGGATTTTTGGAATGGACCACCCTGCTGAGTCCTCGTGTGACTGGTACCCCAGTCACGCGTGCGATGGTGGTCACTGACCATACCTGCGCTGGTGTCGACTACCCCTCACCATGCCTTAGTTATGCTGCTATAGCATAGTGCTGTCATGGACTTTTCATGTGCCATGCCGTACAACCCCCCCCTCTCCTCTTCTCTCTCAACTCTCCCTCTCTTGCCTATTCTCACTATGATTTACTGTAACAATATATAGTACCACTGATTACTTATTGACATTAACCATTTTGATTTTCAGTAATACTAACCCACTCTACATTTCTCTTTCTTCCACCTTACTGTACCTCACTTGTGAGGTATATCATCACCAATCATCAACCATCCGTGTGCCTGGCCCTCCTCTCACCCATCCCACCTGAAGTCCCATCCTCGACTGCCCTATTACTGTCCCCCTATCTGGATTCCTGGCCCGTACAGCCCCATCACCTGCCTATGACAACTCTGCCCGGATTCCTGGCCTGTCCGCCGACCCACCACTTGCCCCCTGACAACTCCCTTTCCCTGGACAATTCCAACGATTTTCCCTGGACAATTCCAACTATTTGCACTTTCTCTCACTAAATCATGACTAATGCATTATCATACCGGATACGTAATCATCCCACCTCTTGTAACTTTCATCTCAGGTGCTTTAAACACCATGTCCTATTCTCCACACCTGACATATGCATTTGTCATGTATACAGACCTTACTGTCCGTATTGACCCTAGGCAGATGGGTCAGGCCCTTGAGTCGTGGATCTGCTTGAGGTTTCTTCCTATATGTATCTCCAATTCTAGGGAGTTTTTCCTCGCCCCTGTTACCCATGGGCCTTCTTTCTTTCTTTTTTTCTTTCTTTTCTTTTCTTCCTCTTTTAAGGTAAACGAAAACACCCATAATCCTCTGCGTTGACATGCATCTGAGCAGCGCCCCTACTGAAACAGAAGCGTGCAGTTAAAAGCGGAAGCACTCAGATGGATCGCGGTGATGTGCACGTTCACACTAGCTAGTCTGTTACAAAGTAGAGTCCGAAAATGCTAGGGAGGCCTCCACCCTCATCTTCGTAGAACCCGACTCACAAGTAAGCATTCTATCAAGGAAGCATGCTCGACTTTGGGAAATATCCTATAGGAGAGTAACCTTCTTCTTCTGTGATTTTCTTTAGCAGTTTGCAAACGGAGTGCATTACCACCATCTGCTGGACTGAGGTGTGATGGCAACTGTACCCAGAGCAATCATGTTCAACTTCTATCTCAGCTGTGTGTTGAAGTCCAAAACTTCCGTTTTAAGTAGTACGGTTCTAAAGCGCAGCTCAGCTAGCGCAATTCTAACTGACAGAGCAATATGCCCCATAACTCTAATGACAGCAGGAGAATACAAAAAAGACTAAAGCAATGATAATGATACAAAAATGTATCCCGCATCACTTACCTTTGACCGCGTCCGTCTCTCGAATGGCATTCAGGGCTCTCTGCGGTCCCTCATCGTCTGCCTCCATGGTGGCCACCACGCTGACAGGCAGGCCAAGTGCACGCAGGGCAGAGGCCAGCTCCTGCCCAGTGGCCTCCCATAGGTCCGTCTGGGCACTGACCACGCCCACGTGGGCCCAACGGAAGAAGCGGAAGACCTGGAAAAGCACGTGTGCTGAGAGTGGTAGCGGGCGGCCAAAAGTGGTATAGGCGCCGCGCGGCCTCATGGGCCCATTGTATGAATTGTCATCAACAGGCTCATGCGTGCCAGGGTCCAGGCAGCCGGGTGAGAGCAAGCCAGCATGCCAGTTCTTAGTCAGCAGCGCGGCCGCTGAGCACACGATTGGGTTGAACGGGCCATAGTAGGCATGGCCATAGCCTTTGAGCTCAGCAAATCGGGCGAGGGCGCGCGACGACCGGCAGTCCTCACTTACCAGTGTGTAGTCGTACCAGTAGCCACTGTTGATCCGGGGGTCCTTGTTGATGCGCACCATGGCTAGCCGAGCGGCCAGGTCGGGCAGGGCCTTGGCAAACATTGGATCGCACGTCCAGGGACCCACCAGCGCTACTTTGAAGGTCGTGCCCCACGCCTCTGCCGGCAACAACACCGCTGTGGCCACCCACAGCCACACCCATAGCCAGCTGAACATCGTCCGCAGGATGGGTAGCTGGTGTGTGTGTGAGTGGGTGTCTGCCGTGTGAGATTGTGTGTGTAAGAGTGAGATGTGTCTTTTTGTCCGCTTTGAGCTGGCCTCCATGGCAGGACACTGGAGGAGGGAGGGTGCACAGATATGAAGCTACAGCAGATTGGCTCCAAATGATAGCACTATGGTCAGCCTTAAGAAAGGGGCTGAGAGGAGAGTGAAAATAAATGTGAATTTTGTTACATTTAGTTTTTCAACATTAGTTGCAACATTATTATCCATCATTCAAGAAAAACAGATTGATAAATAGATAGAGAGGGAGAGAAAGAAAGAAAAAAAGCATATTGATGTTTCCATTATATTGTCCTCCAAGCATTCTCTATTTTGTAAACTTTTGTTTCTGAGGGGTACTCCATCAACCTTGAATGCTGCTAATGAAGGCAGCGCTTAACAAAAATAGCCTGGCTTAATTTAGCGTAGACTTTCACTTGGGGCTGAAACTGTTCCATTAACTTAAGTTAGCAGCATCTTGGCCTCGTTTATTCAAGCGAGGTTTAGGTCAGCTTTATCTCTGCTCGTGCACGAGGTAGAAAAGTAGACCAAAACAGTAGAAAAGAGGATATATGTTGATGTACATGGACAATGAAGGCAATACTAGAGGATTTATGTTCGATTTACAAGTGCATCTACGGGATTTTCATTGAAAGTCATCAAATTGAACATTGACAGAAAAAAATTAGATAGTTGCCTAGGACTACATAAATTGGAAAATAATGAATGCATAGATTTAAAGAACAATGATCATGATTTGAAATCAATTGCGAGTTTGATTGTCTTCACTCTTGAACAAAACGAGTGAATGAATAGTATAAACTCAAAAAACAACTCTGGCATAGGCTATTCAAAATTATAGTCATAGCCTACGTTCTTAGATTAAAAAGGGTTCACTCCAAATGATTGTCTAGGTGTAGTCATAAAAGAAATTGGTATCAACGTAATATAGCCTATTGTCTCCCATAAGTCTCATAGTTCTTCCAAAGTGTAAATATAATTATATAATATACTATAATTAGTGAAATATAATTATCTGAAATGCAATGGCGGGGAAGGGGAGAGGAGGGGTTGTATGGCGTGACACATAAGAAGTCCATGATAGCATTATGCTATAGCAGCATAACTAAGGCATAGTGAAGGGTAGTCAACACCAGCACAGGTATGGTCAGTGCCAGTCACACAAGGACACAGCAGGGTGGTCCATTCCAAAAAACCCTGAGGTGGTTGAAGTTCCACACTGCACCATACCTAACTATGGGAGTCACTAAAGAGGCATGTTTTAAGTCTAGACTTAAAAATAGGGAGGATGTCTGCTAATCGAATAGAGGGAGGGAGATTCCAGAAGAGGGGTGTGCGGTAGCAGAAAGCTCTGCCTCCTACTGTAGTTTTTGAGATTCTTGGGATTACAAGAAGTCCAGTATTCTGTGAATGTAGCGGTCTAGGTGGGTTGTATGGGACTAGGAGATCTTTAATATATTCGGGTGCCCGGCCATGTATGGCTTTGTATGTTAGAAGTAATATTTTGAAGCCAATGCGACTATTAACAGGTAGCCAGTGAAAAGATGCTTGGATGGAGAAATATGTTCATTTTTTTTGGTCCTAGTGAGTGTGTGAGCAGCTGCATTTTGTATAAGCTGTAAGCGCTTTAGACAGGTATTATTGCAGCCAGTGTATGGAGCATTGCAATAGTCTATCCTTGAGGTGACAAAAGCATGGATTAATTTCTCGGCATCTGGTAAGGATGAGGACTTCCTTATCTTTAACAGCTTAATTCTCAAAAAGAATTTCAAGTTTTTGCCTGAAATTGCACTGTGTTTTTTAAATAGGAAACTCATTTACATGAAAAATGTTGCATTTTTTGGATTCCAAGAGTCTTTGAAATGGTGCTACATACCATCAAATTTAGTTGGACCTCTATAGAATTAAAATGCTGAGAACCTCTAGTTTTTTAACACTTGTGGATGAGGTCGTTGGATCTGAGTTCAAAAATATCCCTCATCTTTTAAAAAACCTTGTTCTTCTTTACTTCTGTTTTATCTCATCTATGTCTTTATATCTCTTATACATGTGTCAAGTTTGGCTAATGGGGTTCATTCATCAGGTTTTAAAGAGAGGTATAGTTGTGTATCATCTGCATAAGAATGGAAATTAATGCCATGTTTCCTAATTTCAGAGCCTAGAGGAAGCATATAAAGAGAAAATAACAGGGGCCCCAGTACTGAGCCTTGAGGCACTCCATATTTTACCATAGTCTGAGTAGATGGTTTATTATGGACCTGTACAAATTGTCAACGGTTAGGAAGGTATGATCTAAACCAAGTGAGTGCTGAGTCTTTGATGCCTATCACATTTTCAAGCCTATGAAGTAGTATGTCATGGTCTATGGCGTCAAGGCCAGCGCTTAGGAGGACCAGTATTGATACATATCCATTATCAGCAGCAATGAGGAGGTCATTAAAAATGTTAACTAAGGCTGATTCAGTACTGTGGTGAGCTCTGAAGCCAGACTGATATAATTCCTGGATTTTGTTCATATACAAGAAGGCACCAATTTGTTTGGACACTATTTTTTGTAGTATTTTTTAAACGAAAGGGAGGTTAGATATAGGCCTATAGTTGGCCAGGATGTTAGGGTGAAGGCTAGATTTTTTTTGAGGGATGGCTTAATAACAGATCTTAAACGACTGCGGTACATGTCCTGATCGCATTAAATTATTTAGAATCTGGAGGAAAGCATTCTCCAGGAAGGGGAGAGCAGTCTTAAGAAGGTGAATAGGAATAGGGTCTAGTAGACTACAGTAGTTGTAGATTTTGATGAGGAAATTGTGGAGGTGAGGTCTAATATGTCAATAGGTGTAAATTAATTAAATGTTGTTCGAGGTCTCATCTGTGATTCTATAATGTTTTCGCTATCATTCAGCAATGGAGTATGGGTATTTGGTGAAACTGATTGGTTATTGATCTTACTCTAATTGTTTAAATTTTGTCATTGAAAAAGTTCATGAAATAATTACTGTTTAGGCTTATAGGGATAGATTGGGTTACTTCATTATGGCAATTCGTCAGGAGGGAGATCGTGTTAAAGAGAAATTTTTTATTATTTTTATTTTCTTCAATCAGCGAGGAATAGTAGGCTGACTTGAGCCTCGTTGAGTGTTTTTTTGTAAGTGATAGGGCTATCTCTCCATGCTTGGTGAAAGACTTCCATTTTAGTGGTGCACCATTTTTGTTCTAGTTTACGCGCTTTTTGTTTGAAGGTTTTGGGTCTGTGTGGTATACCATGGAGCATGTCTTACATGTTTTCTTATTTTCTTTTTGAGCGGCGCTACAGAGTCTAGGGTTGAGCAAAATGAGTTCATCACATTATCGGTTAACAGATCGGCCTCGGCTGGGTTGAGGAAAGGGCCTTCTGATACCTCCTGAGTCAGGAATGTGGCAAGCGTAAGTGGAATTTTTTCTAAAAAGTCTGCATTATTTTTTTCAGATAGGCCGTAACTGTAGTATTCCGCTGAATTAGGTATTGTATAGTGTAGTGTCATTTTAAAAGTAATTAGATGGTAGTCAGTTAAGGTGGGGTGTTGTGGTAATATTGTTAACTGCTCAATGCTTATGCCGTAAGACAAGACTAGCTCAATAGTATGGTTATCTCGGTATGTGGCTAAATTAACATTTTGGCAAAAACCAACATGGTCAATTAGGGATTGAAATGAAATTGTGAGGCAATCGTTCACATTATCCAAATGAATAATAAAATCACCCAATATAAGTATTTTTTCTGTTTGGACAGCTAAAGTGGAAAGAAAGTAAATCAGAAAATTCCTCTAGGAATTCAGTGTAGGGGCTGGGGGGTCTATACAATGTGACCACGGTTACAGGCTGATTATAGCCTAGAAATCTAGACGCACCCTAGCGGCAGCAAATGTAAGGGTAGTCTAGCAACTCTCCGTTGGCTTGCGAGCTGGAAAAATGAAACTTCAATCAGGCCAATCACACTGTGTATAGAGTTGGTGACGGTTCCGTGTGAATTCCCTGCTACTTGAAAACAATGAAGATGGATGCTGCTGCTGGCAACAGTGGTCTTTGAATCGCATGGGTTACTCATTTTAATTTTTGTAAAGTTTATCCTAGCCAACTAGCTCCGCGTGCATGGGACTCATGGAAATTTGAAAGACAACCGTTTATCCCACCCCTTGGATTGAGCAGTGCCAATGGTTCCCATTCCCAAGTTCCCATTAGTTTTCCAGTCTGGATGTACTAGATTGAGGACTAGAACTTCAAAAGATTTAAACTTATGTGTGAGCTTGGAAGATGTGAGAAGACTAGAGTGATAAATTGTAGCTACTCCACCTCCCCTGCCAGTGTGGCGTGGTACATGGTAGTTAAAATGGGAGGTGTAGATTCATTTAATGGAAGATATTCATCTGGTTTAAGCCAGGTTTCATTGAGGCATGTTACATCTATATGATTGTCAGTAATAATTTCATTAACCAAGGGGGGCTTATTTGACAGTGATTGGATAGTAATCGGATGTAAAGCAAGCTTAAGTTGCATTTTTGGACAGGTTTGCTTAACCGAAGATGTTTTTATCATAATAAAATTGCTATGATTAATTCCCCTAATGGGCTGAGCACGAGTAGACAATTTTGGTACAGTCACCCTCTCTATTATTTGGCCCTGTATGCCTGGGTGACTGTGGGACGGCAGAGATCTGTGTAAGACATATCTCTGCTTCCTGGATCTCTGGTTCGTCAGGAACTAGCCTCGGTTAATTGATGGTCTATGTTTAGGGTTGGGTCAGATTACTTTGAAATGTAATCCATTACTGACTACAAATTACATGGTAATTTTTGTAATCAGGAACGTAATCAGTTGGATTACCAAAAACATGTAACGTAATCTGATTACTTTAGGATTACTTTTAGATTACTTCAATAAATATGCCCATTAAGTAAGACACCACCACAGAATTGAAGAAAGAATTATCATTCTATTTTTCTCCACTCTTCTCCAAACATGCACAACTCAGCTTAACCTTTTAAAGGGCACACCTGGACAAAGAATTTAGCTTTCGCTGGATTTTTTTGACCCAGGGAAATGGCCTGAGATTGGCATAAAAAAGGGAAGCATTAAACCCAAATAACACCATGTCCATTTCAATTGTGGGGGTGAGGAAATTATTATTTTCAACCAGGGGGACCTGGTGACTTTCTCAAAGTAAACAGTAACACTAAAACATCAGGCTACATTAAGATTAGGAGGAAAAGATCAGGCAGTGTGCCGAGAGACCTGCCCCAATAGTATGTAAGTTAATAAGTAAGTATATCTTTTGATCCCGTGTGGGACATTTGGTCTCTGCATTTATCCCAATCAGTGAATTAGTGAAGTCGAATCGGCAAGCCCAAAGGCCGAAGCCCTAACCATCAATATTTGCCAGGGGTATGAATCATTTTGTTCTTAACTATATCTTAAAAAAGTATAAAAAGTGAACGTCTTTTAAAAGATAGCTAGTCTATCATAACAAGGTTGAATTGTTTGCATGATAAAATGTAATCAGGTAATCCCCAACAATGTAACTGTAATCTGATTACACTTGTTTTTTGTAATCTGGGCTGATTATAGTTACTTGATTTTTGTTATCTGATTACATAATCTAGATTACATGTAATCCGTTACTACCCAACCCTGTCTATGTTCTTTTAAAGGAGAACAGTACCCTCCAGTGTAAAATAGATACCATCCCTTTCAACAGTCCAGGCTTCCACAAGAAGGAGCCAAAATTATCTATGAAGCCCACATTGTTATCGGCACACCACTCTGACAGCAAGCGGTTGAGGTCTGAAATTCTGCTGAGCATTTCATCACCTCTTCTAATGGGTATGGGTCCAGAGAAAGTTCCAGAGTCAGACATCTGTTGCGCGAACCTGCACACAGAGATGAAGTTTTGTTTGGTGACCTCCGACTTAAATTGGTGACTTGATTAACAGCTTGATTAAGCTTGAAAGTTAACCTGCTACGGACCAGGTTAGTTCTGTGGCATACATTCCCATAGTTACCAAGCTGGGATTCACGTAAACCACACTAATGGAACAGAACTGTCACTAAAATTAGTGAGACTTATCGAAATAAGCAAGGTTTGGCCTTTAGCGAGGCTGATGAAATACCCCTCTGCTTTGGCAATGCAAAAAATATGTGTCATGTTAATAAAGCTCACTTGAATTGAATTGAGAGAGAGAGGTGAAAGTAAATGTTCTCTAAAGAATGAAGAACAGAGCAACCGATAATGAAGATAGTGAAGACATTTTAAATAATGAGGAAATGTCATTAAATTCCACACAAACGAAAGCACAACAAAACAGCTGGAAAAAAACAGATAACAACACGAGGGCCAATAAAAGCACAATGAGATATTATACAGCAGTTATTTTTAAGACATGGGACCAACTGTGGGGCCCTCAGTTTTAACAATTAACATTGTATTGACATTGAAATGTTATGAATATCATTAAAGAAATGCCAGTAACAAAATTATCCTTATAATCAGTATTTGTAATTTTATAATCAAATTTGTGATACCTAGTGTCTTCTCTAACAACTAACACAGTGTTTTTGTTTTTATTCTGGTGTCTGTTGGCAGCTAACATCAACAGAAAACACAAAATGATTGCTACACTTTTTGATAAAGTTGACTGATACACTTTTTTGCCTAATTTCGGAAATCTCTCAGATGTCCACTTCATCAGATTGTTATCTATAACTTAAAAATCAAATATTTAAAAGATATGTTCACCACTATTTTTGTTACAATGCAGTAACTAATTCAAGGTATACCCAAGTCACCACCGTAAGACATGCATCAGCTCCGAAAATGTCAACTCCATCAGACTAACATTTTGTTCATTTATTATTGTTATTTCATATTTTGTCAATGAACTGTAAGTCATGAGCACATTTAAGTCTCCAAACAAAAGTATGGGTTTAAAAATGACTGGGAACACACACACACACACACACACACACACACACACACACACACAGGGAGCAACGCACAGCTAGTGAGGCCATCACTACTAACAGATGTAGAGCAGTTAATAAGCTCCAACACAGATCCTTAACCATCAATAAGCTCATTAAGAAAGAGAGCAAGGGATGGAGGACTGGAGAGAAGGAGAGACAGAGCAAGAGAGAGGGAAAGGTATAGTTGAGCTGGATATATTGGAGGCCCCCTTGTCCGCCTGTTTTCTGAAGCTGTATTTTTCTCTTTTTCCTTTCAATGCCTTGCCTTAACTGCTCTCTCACTCATCCCCAGCTCTATACCCATTCTATCTCCTCTCCTCCTCGCAGGGGTCCAGAAAGAGAAACTCTGCTTGTATCCTAATCTCCTCAAAGACCATCTGCACTGTAGATTATCCATGATGAGGGAGATGATAACAGAAGGAGAGACAGAAGGAGACACACAGGGACGGACAGAGAGAGAGAGAGAGAGAGAAATTAAGAGATGAAAAGACAGAGCAATGTGTGAAATTGAAAATATGCAAATACTGTAATTGGAAAATAAGAAATAACTTGGGGATAGTAAATATGTATATGTGTTGCTGAGTAGTATTTAGTAGACACTTTTATCCAAAGTGATTTGCAACAGTCTGTTTATATGACACTTCAACAGAACACTCAAATACCACATTCCACATGCTTTAGGGCCTTGGTGAGTACGGTCTCTCTACATGCAACCTGTCCACAAGTACAGACAGGGATGGATGGAAAAAGGTGCAACGGATACATATGTCAATGTGTTAATGCTCCTTATTACACGGCTCTTCAGAGTGCTGCAGAAAGTTCCATTTACATGAAGGGCCTTCCCAACGTTCGGAGGTGACCACTGTCAATGGCTAGCCTGGGTATTCCCATGCTGCCTTGCGCGCGATTTGATTCACGCTGCTAAGGCAGCCTGGAGACCATGGAGCAAATTTTCGCCTGAGATAGGGGACCAATCACAGAACAAGGGGGAAAGCAAGACAATGATGAGCTATGCACAGACGCATTTGATAGACATCCGTGGCACCCAATAAACGGATCTGGGCATTTTTTTCAAATACGAGAAAATTAACGTTTGGTTCCCAGACCACGTCTCATTGAGAAGTGGTGGCGCTAGCCAGGCTACTCAATGGCAATGGGTTTTGTGCTTTTGATTCACGTCTTTCATATCATTCCGCAAGAAGTCTGTTTGCTTATTGCAATGGAATTTCATTGAAAGGTCAGCTAGTAAGACGTTGCCACGTAACACCTGAAACTGTCAAATTCTGTATGTGAACTATTTATTTGATTCGTTTTGACAAGTAGCCGTATAATAAACGGGATAATGTACTGTCCACTGGTAATTATCGGAAATCATGGAATTTACGGAATAGCTGTGCTATAGCATGTGCTTATAGGTGAAAGAGAGAGAGTGTGTGTGTGTGTGTTGAGAGGACATAGGCCTATGGATCACAGCAGGCATTAATTTGACAAATTAAAGGAGGAAGGCAACATGATGGCTGATTTGTTTGCGTTGCACTCTGTGCATGCAAAAATGCGTTATATAAATAAAAGTAACTTGACTAAACTAAAGATGGTGGCCCTGAGTCAGCCAAATTCTTTCACACACACACACTCCTGGCAAGGCCATGTCCTTATGCAAAAACGTTACCCCACCTGACTACACTACACTCACACTATTTCAACACATCTTTTAGAACTTCACAGAGCTCATGAATTAAGTTTGTAAACTCTATACAGATGGAGGTTAGGGAATATGGTGAGCATGAACATGCACACACAAACACACAACCTAATGAATAGTAACATTTCGAGTACTACAGATCTAAACCTACCTGATGTAGAGTATGTGTGCTTCACGGATACTGAATGCATAATCTTGCACTTTACTCTACCTGTTGCACTACAGGAACTCTGCAGAGAAGATAGCAGAGCTATCCAGCATACACCTGAATTTCCCTTTGGGGATCAATATAGTATCTATCTATCTATCTACATTCTCCTCTGACACATAAACACATGAAAATGTAATAGCTAACCAACAATGCCTACCATGACAAACAACATATAGCACAACACCATCCAATATGACACTGTACATTCCCTCATATCACTGGACAGGGTTGGTCTGCTCTGCTGCAATAGCTCATCAGCAGTTATGAAGCTACCCTACCTTAGACTTGTGATTCAGCTCCTTCTTCCCCACAATACTCTTATCAGATAGCCTTGTTCAAACAAATACATTCGTCTCTGTGTAGTGGAGTATGCTGTGAACAGTTCAGCAAAAGGCTTTGCAGAGACCTAGGAGGCAAGTTTAATGCAGTGGTGCATATGCAATACTCCAACTTTTGGAAGTCTTCAAACACATCTACAAAGAATAAGCCTCACAGGCAAGCAAAGCTAAAACGCAAAGACTACCTTCAATAAAATGCTGTTAAGTGCACCTGTTGTAAGTGTGTGTGTGTGTGTGTGAGAGAGAGAGAGAGAGAGGAGAAAGAGGGGGCAATAAAGATATTACATTAAAGTTACATTAAATGAAGAATTTAAAGGGTTTTCTCACCTGCCAGCTATAGGTCAACTCTCAGCAGCATGCCATCGCCTCCAATTGCTGAATATGCGGTGATTGACAGCAGACCTTTCAGAATGTTAGAACAGACCTTATGCCATGAGATGAAACATTCCAGAAAAATCTCACAGGAAAATAGAAAAATGAAGAAGCAATAATTATTGGCAGACCTTCTCCCCTCGTAATCCAGATCTGATAATCTCCTTTGGGAGTCTCTCTTTTTCTATTCCCAGGTGGAGTGGTAATCCAGAATGCAGGTTCAAAAGAAGAAGTTAAAAAAATAAATTTAAAAAAAGTCATAGTTCACCACAAATAAATCCAAGTGGGCCTACATTCTTTTTTTTTCTGCTACCATTAATGGAGTGACTGAGGGAAGTGGAATGTGGGGATATGTGAGGGTCGGGGCAGCACTAAAACTAACTTGAATAGCTTTAGTGCAAAGATCAGGATCAAGGTTTTAAGCTTCTCACCTCAGTGGAATTACAGAGGCAGAGGATAGGATAAGAGATTGAGAGAGGTAGAGGGAAGGTGCAAAGGGAGAGGGAGAAAGAGAGACAGAGTGTATGTGTGTGTGTGTGTGAGAGAAAGAGAGAGAGAAAGAGCACATGGAGAGACGGGCTATAATAAGTCTCCTGGCTGTAATCCATGGCCAGTATAACCTCCCGGTCATACGGCTTTGGTGTTTTTTATACATCTACTCAAATACTAAATGTCCTCACATCAACTTTCCATTTCAATGATCCTTCTTAGCAGCTGATGCTCTTCTGTGTTCTATTAAGTATCCCTTGACCCGTCATACATTAGTGGAGTCTTCACTTGGATATTTATTTAGAGAGGGATTCAGAGTAGGTCATCTTTTAACCCTTGTAAGGTGTTCATATTTTTGTTACACAGCTAAATGTTTCCGGGTCTGGTGGACCCACCACATTATTAGGCTTTTAAATCAATACAGTCATAACAATTTCTGTAAAAATACTTAACAGATGTTTACTTGCTCAATGCCCAGTGATATAGACATCATTTATGGTTTATATTTGCCATTTACCCGTGAGAAATTATCATTTTCATTTTTTTGTGAGAAAATTAGGAAATTCCATTTTAAAAAATGTAAAAAAAAATTTTGATCATTATTGGTGCTTATTTCTTAGAACTTCATCAGAACAGGTGAAAGTGCTTGAAATGTAACAATTTTGTAACTGTGTGGGAATAGCAGGTGCAGAAAGACAACATTTCCACACACAGACACCTACACTAAAGGCTGAGCTACACCAGGCGCGTAACTGAAGCGTTCCGTTCGCGTTGCGTCTGCTGCAACAATTAGCTTCCATTATAAATCAATGGAAGTAGCTATACCAGACGTGACAGTGGGGCGTACGTTTGAAAAAAATAGACCATTCATCTAAAATGGATTTTACGTGTCACGAACGGAACGCTTCACACATACATACAGACGCACACACACAGACACATACACAGCAGGACCAGTTAGGAGGACACAGTTAAGGTACAGTTGTGTGCAGAATAATAGCAGTGTGATTTAAAAAATTGAACAAAGCTGAAAATCCTTAGTCGACCAACTGGCACCTGTGAACAGGTATTCCAGCCCATGACTATTGAACTACATTCCACAATTCCTCTGCATTTCTGGGTTTTGCATGTGTATGTGGGTCGTTGGACAAACTGTCTGCGGCCCCCATGCACTGAATTTAAGCCACAGCACACTGTGAAGACAGTAAAGCATGGTGGTGCACAATTCATGTTATGGGGATGTTTCTCATACTGTGGTGTTGGACCTGTTTATCGCACACCAGAGATCATAAATCAGTTTCAATACATCAAAATACTGTATTTGAAGAGGTCATGTTGTCTTATGCTGAAGAGGAAATGCCTTTGAAATGGGTGTTTAAACAAGACAATGACCCAAAACACACCAGTAAGCGAGCAAAGTCTTGGTTCCAGACTAACGATTGACGATCCCCAGACCTTAATCCTATAGAAAACTTGTGGGGTGACATCAAAAATGCCGTTTCTGAAAACCCAGAAATGCAGAGGAATTGTGGAATCTAGTTCAATCGTCCTGGGCTAAAGTAAACACATGTTTTAGTTTATACAGTAAATGTTTTGAGTTTTAAAGAAAAATGCAAACACTGCTATGTTTTGAACAGCCTAACATTCCCTTTTCTTCACTTTCTATAAAAGTATAACACAAACTTGATCAATTTTGGTCATGTTTTGATTTGAAATTGAACGTGCAGTGTTCCCAATGCATTGATATTATGGAATTAACTGGAATTAACAGCTATTCTAAGGATTTTAAGCTTTAAAAAAACAAAAAAACACCCTGCTATTATTCTGCACACAACTGTACATAACTTAGCACCTACAATTATTACACTCGGGTCCAGTAGACCCAAAATACCTCCTATGCAATAGTTGTACAGCGGGGAAAATAAGTATTGAACACGTCAAACATTTTTTCAGTAAATATACTTCCAGTGAGGCTATTCACATGAAATTTTCACCGGACATTAGTATTAACTTAGGTATTCCACACATGTATAAAAATCCAAACATTAATGTCTAAAAGTAGAGTTATGAGTAAAAAAGTGGAATGGCACAGGGAAAAAGTATTGAACACGCTAAGAAAAAGCAGTACACAAAGGCAAGGAATGGCAAGGAACAAACTGGAATTTATAAGTAATTAGAGAAATTACCCCTCCTATCTGTGCAAATTGATATAAGCTGGGTTAGTACATACTGGTGGGCTATAAAAAGGTTTTTTGTTACCAAGGTGTCACACAAGAAACATTTCATGATGCGTAAAAGCAAAGAGCTCTTCCAAGACATTTGCAACCTTATTGTTGCAAAACATATCAATGGAACTGGTTACAGATGCACTTCAAAACTTCAGAATCATCCAGCAAGCATTATTGGAGCCATTATCTGCAAGTGGAAGGAACATCACTGCATCATCAACTGGCCATGCACAGGATCTCCTAGCAAGATTTCTGACCAGGAAGTCATAAGGATAGTCAGAAGAGTAGCCCAAGAGCCAAGGGCCACCCGGAGAAAGCTCCAGAAACACTTGGCGGCAGCAGGTAAAATTGTTACAGAGAAAATCATAGGTAATGCATTCCACCGCCATGGCCTCTATGCACGCTCATCCCGCATGACTCTATTGCTGAAGAAAAACATGTCAAAGCTTGTTGAAAGTTTGCTACACAACATTTGGACAACCCTATGAAATGCTGAGAGAATGTATTCTGGTCAGGCAAGAGCAAATATTGATCTTTTTGGATGTCATACTACACACCATATTTGGAGGAGAAATGGCACTGTGCAACACCCTAAAAATATCCTATCAACAGTGGGGTTTGGAGGTGGTGGAATCATGGTGTGGGCTGTTTTCCATCTCATGGTACAAACAGACTTCATACAGTTGAAGGAATGATGCATGGAGTCATTTTGTTCCCGGAGAATCTTTACATCCACCAGGATGATGAGGATGAGACATGGCTAGACCTTCAGCAGGACAAGTATCCAAACCATTCAGCAAAGGAAGAGGCCCTGACTTCAATCCAATTGAACAGTTTTGGAAGTTCAGGATTCACAAGAGGGACCCCTGGAATCTTCAATATTAAATGACTATCTGTTTAAAATAATGGGCCAAACACACACCAGAATAATGTGACTAATTAGTTTCATCAAACAGGAAATGCCTTGAAGCGGTCATTACGAATAAAGGCTTTTCCACAAAGTATTTAAGAAATTTCAGCAGGCGTATTCAATACTTTTTTCCTGTATCATTCCACTTTATTACACATAACTCTACCTATGGACTTTAATGTTTGGATTTTTTGGAGGCCTTGACTGGAGTTAAGCATGCTTTGTATATCAAATCTATCATGACCCGATTTACCCTATCCAGCAGGTCTCAGGTCAGCTCTTTGCCTCTGATGAAAATTTAGGCAAATTGGCAAAGTTTTGTAAAAGCACTCAGTATTACAATGTAACAACTATATGTAGGTACCCACAAATACATTATGCAAGTACAATGATAGTACATGTTGTTACACAGATTGTACCATTGTACCTAATTAGGTAAGTACACTGTAACAGCGACACATTAAAATAAAGTGTTACCCAATCAATCAATCAAAATCAAACAAACTCACTTTGAGGTGAATATCTCCTCAGACTAGTCTAAACTAATTACCAGTGTAGTGGTTTGGTTAAAAACATATTTTCAGTGAACTGTGGAATGTCATGAGATCGATGGATAACGTGGCAACTCTAACTAGAACAAATTGTGTCCACTTGAACGACTCTGAAATGTTTATGTCTGAATATCAAAATCCTTCAAAAGGAATTAAGTTCAGCGGCTGAAGGCTTAGCCAAACTGAGTAAAGGAATTCAGCAAATATACTTTACACACTTCCCCAACAAAGAAAACACAAATGGATCAAAAGTATTAAAAACATAATCATTTAATAAAAGTCTGAACACTTAATTTAAAAACACATTGAACAAGACTAGGACGATCAGTAGTCTTTTTCTTGGTTTTGTGGTCAACTGACTTTTCATCATTGATCATCATCTAAAAACAGGTTGTACCATATGACCACACACACACACACACACACACACACACACACACACACACACACTCTCTCTCTCGCTCTTCTTAATCTCATTCTCCTTCATCTCCATGCGGTGACCTTCGTTGACCCTGTCCTGTTCCCTTGGCCTGGTCCGGCCTTGCGTACTCGGTTGACCATGGTTTGCTGTGGTTGCCGCGGGGCTGTGACTGGACAGGGCTGTGGTGGCTCTGCCTCCTGCTTTCAAACAGAACAGAGAGCAGTTAACCAGCAATAGGACCCAAATTAGACTACTTTTAACAACCTACTGTAATATGCTGCTGATGCTTTTTTTTTTTAACTGCAAAAGGTAGAAGAGGCTTTGACACCTCATAAGAAGGTTTCAGCGTGGAGAGCCGTGAAGACCGGAACAGGCATTTACAACGAAAAGGCTATGAGCTATTTTGTAAAAGCATATAGGTAAGGATAAGGATATATACTCTTCTGATCCCGTGAGGGAAATTTGGTCTCTGCATTTAACCCAATCTGTGAATTAGTGAAACACACACAGCACACAGTGTACACATAGTGAGGTGAAGCACACACTAATCCCGGCGCAGTGAGCTGCCTGCATCAACAGCGGCGCTCGGGGAGCAGTGAGTGGTTAGGTGCCTTGCTCAAGGGCACTTCAGCCGTGGCTACTGATCGGGGCTCGAACCGGCAACCCTCCGGTTACCAGTTCAGAGTGCTAACCAGTAGGCCACGGCTGGTTAGCACTCTTATAACCGGTCTTATAACCGCTCTGATTAATGTCTTAATGTAATTTATAAATTGTTGTAATCCTGCTATTGTAAATGTTGTACTTCCCACATTATATTAGTCCACACTGGTTGTCACAAATATATTAACATGCATACACCTATAAACGAGTAAGAGCTGTGATGTGTTAATTGCATTAGAATGCTCTATTTGTTTCTGCTGTATGTAATATCCTGCAGTGTGTTGCAGCAGACTCAAGTAAGTGGTCTCCTACGCTGTCCTCACCTCACTCTTCTCCAGCTTGCTAAGCTTCTGGTCCAGGTTACTTTGGACGGCAGCCATGTTCTTCTCATACTCAGTCCTGGCACGACGGACAGAGGACACAGAAATAAACTATTTACTATTATAACTAATTATTACTTTATAATCTGGATTGTTAGCCTACTACATTAACCATGAAAGTAACAAGCATAACAAACAGAAACACATGTAAATCATAGAAGAAACTACAGACAAAACTATAAGAGACACACAGGCACATTCACACACAAGTCATGCAAGCCAAACACACATAAATGCAATAAACGGCACACACAGAAGTATGCCCAAGGTATCCACGCCCAAATCACTATCTGTCTGTCTGTGTGTCTGTCCGTCACACACTCCCCACCTGAGCAGGTTGTTGTAGAGCTGCTGAATGTGCTGCATGGTCTGGGTGTTGGCCTGGGGCTGCTTGAGCAGCTGGCTCAGTGGGTCTGAATGTGGGCTTCCCGCTGGCCCTCTGGCGCTCTGGGACAGGGCCGCCACCTGCGCATCAAGGAACGGCTCACCAGGGGAACAGTCCAAAAGCTGAGGGGAGAGTGTGAAGGTGTGTGTGAATTTGTAAGAATAACGGCTAATCCTGGACACAAGACATATACAAGTTCTTCCATTGCCGTTACCACTACCAATGGTAGAATGTAACACTTACCACTGATATACATTTCTTTGGACTGAAGCATCTCTTTGGTTAGAAATGTGCAAACTCTTGTAAAACAATGGAGTGTGTGTGTGAAATCTCACCTTGGTGATATAGTACTGGAGCTCACTATGTCTCTCTTGCCCCAATGATGACGACCCCTCCACAGTTTTTACTTTCAGGGGCGGGCTGTGGTGTTTAACTGGAGGTCCTCTATCCAAATCACTGCTGTACACCTCTGAGCTGAAGCTACTGTGATTGGCTCGTTGTTCAGGGGAGGAGGAGCTAACCTCTGCCTGGCTGAGGCTCTGGTTGCTGGTATGGAGGCGACTGGAGCTCTGACTGGCACTGTGACCCCTGAAGTGACTGGGAGGCTGATGTGGCCTTGAGCCATGGTCGCTGTGCTGGCCCTGGACTGCACGCTCAGGCCCATCCTGGCTGGACGGTTGAGATTTCGGTCTAGTTTTCTGGGCCAGGGTGTGACCCATGCTCTCTGCCTCAGCCAAGTTCTGGAACTGACCTGAGCTCTGGAAATGACTCGATGCCTGACTTGAGGTGGGGAACTGAGTTGTGGTCTGGAGCTGGCTCAAGTTCTGGAACTGATTTGATGTGTGAATCTGGCTTAAATTCTGGATCTGACTTGAGTTGTGGAACTGATTGGATGTGTGGAACTGTCTTAAGCTCTTGAACTGGTTTGGGCTCTGGAAAGGGTCTGGGTGGAGCATCTCACTTGTGCTATGAATGTGACTCTGCTGCTCCCGCTGCTGCTGCCTGTTGTTCATCTCTTTCTCTGCACTGTCTGTTCTCTCCGGTCCTCCCTTCCCTGTCCTCCCTCTATCCCCCTCTTCACCTCGCACTTTCTCCCAGAGGTCCAGATCACAGTTGCCAAGCGCTGTCAACACACACACAGACACACATTTGTGCATGTCAAAACAATGGACTCGTGGATAAGTGAAATAGCATATACTGTTATATACCGTTAGCAACAGAATTATTCACACCTCTAGCAAATATTGATTTAATGTTAATCTGGTGACTGAAAATGACACTGCCACATGCCAAAAGGTTGAAAGACAATGTCGGAGAAACATGGAAAGTAAACAGTAACACCTAAGTAAGCGAGAACACTAAAACAAGGGGCTACATTAGGATTCTGGAGGAAAAGATCAGGCAGTGTGCCGAGAGACCTGCCCCAATAGGCAGCGTTATACCATTAAACCACACAATGATCCAAAACATTCAGCCAAACAAGGCAAAACCTGGTTAACAGAAAACAATATCAACATTTTAGGGTGGCCCACCCAGAGTCTGGACCAGACCTCAATCCACCAAAAAGTGAGCACAAGGCCAGAGTGATGGCAAATAATCGTTCTTGCCGCAAAACCTAGATTGCTGCTAAAAAGGTCCAGTCTAGAATCATTGTGGAGAGTGGAGACATGGAGAGGCTTGGTAGATATGATACGAACCATTTTGAGCTGTGAATGCAAATAAAGATGTTTCCACTGATTATTTAAAAAGGGTATGAATGATTTCTGACATGCCATTTTTCATAAAACAAAAAAAATGTTGATTCCATGTTTCTACCACATTGTCTTACAACCGTTAGCCATGTGGCAGTGTCATTTTCAGTCAGAACAAACATATTGGTCAAGAGAAAATCAACATCAAATCAATATTTGCCAGAGGTATGAATAATTTTGTTCCTAACTGTACATGCTACACCTGCAGAACATATTATGCAAGAAAACAAGAATACTACTGAGCTGACTTCTCCCTCCTAGGGCATGAATGTTACCTGGGCACTTTATGTGTGAGCATGTGTGTGAGTGTATCTATTTAAAGATAGCACTGCAACAGACTTACAAGGCAGCCAGGGGCAAATATATTTAGCCAGTCAAAGATTAAAGCAGTCTCTAATAAGCTCTTTGCCTCACACACACACACACACACACACACACACACACACACACACACACACACACACACACACACACACACACACACACCAAGTCAAGTCAAGTAGTGAATCAGGAAAGATACATTTGCATCACATGTTTCCAGTTGTGTTTTTCTAAGCAGTATGTGTATGTTACATATTTACATGGCAAGGCATAGAGTGATTTGTGAATCTACAAATAGCAAATATGACCCTGCATCATGGATGTAAATATCTCCTGAGAGGATTTCACTGTGAGCAGATCAGAAAAGAGACTTAAGATTTCAGCGCTCACTCGTGTGTGCCTGCGCATGCGCTCACAAAAAACACACACCCCCACACACACACACACTACAGCTGAGCTGCTCAAGTGTTTATTTCATAGGGCTGCACAATTTGGAACAAAATATCCAATTGTGATTTTCTGACAGATATTGCGATTTGATTTTCTCTGTAATTATGGAAGGTCTAGCTTCGGTTCACTATTCCAAATTTCACTTTAAGTTGGGCCACTTGTGTTTGGTGAGCACGAGAAGCACAGCACTCCTGTTTAGTGAGCTTCATTGTCTCTAACACAAGGAGGATGACAGGAATATAAAAATCATAGATGTGACATGATTAACCATTGGGAGAGAGTTTCAAGCTGCATGATTAATTGCCGACTTCGCATTAATTTAGTTGAAATTGTGATTGTGATAAATCAATTGTGCAGCCCTAATATCTCATAATAAAAAAATTCAAACCAAACTCATTTGACAGATGACAGATCAGATGAGATGATAAAGAGAAGCATGGGATTGGCTTTAAAGGATAATTCCGGTGTGATTTTGACCTAAAGTGTGTTGAAACATGATACCGAGTGTGAACGTATGTCTCATAGCTCACCTCGGCTTGTCCCCTGCACACAGAAATCTGGCGCTAGTTAGCCAATTCTACCAACACAGTGTTTCGTTGTGGTGCCTCGGGCATCGGCCTAGCCATGCAAATAAATCACTGTTTCACACCATTTACGAGGCTCAAAGTAGCTCCATACTTCATTGGTAGACTTCCGAAGGCCTTGACATTTAAAACGAGACATAGAGAACTTTGAAAAAGCACTGGTAGTTTATTTACAAGACGATTTATACAGGCAGTACCTTAAGGAATTTTACCGTTCGACGCCATCTTGAATTTGGTCACGATAAGTTGAGGCAATCTGAAACAAACAGGTATGATAAGGGATCAGATTCCAAAAATAATTCCGTAGAAATGCATGGATTCCAGTTGCTGCTATTGGAAGCAACTGAATCCATGCATTTCCACTGAATTAGGTGATATTGACTTTAGGTCAATATCACACCGGAATTCTCCTTTAAGCTAGCATGCTACTGTGACGGAAGTAAAGCGAGAACCAGATTTTGTGGTGGGTAAAGGTGCTTATACACCTTATTTAGGGGGCCAACCAACATGGTCAGCCTGTAGCCAGCTGCAGATTTACCTTTTATACTATGTGTGTTATGTGTGTGTTATGTGTGTGTGTGTGTGTGTGTGTGTGATAGTGAGAGAGAGATACCTGTAAGGCCGGTCTCATCCAGCTGCGGTTCGAGGGAAGTGAAGATGTGACTGTGGTTAAAGACGGTATTATCAGACTCTCCTCCTCCTCCCATCTCTCGCTCTCCTCTCATCTCTCCATCTCTCTCTCTGGACAGATGGAGCACCACTGCCTGAGGGACTGTGAGAGACGGAAAGGATAGTCATGAGAGTGTTTTTTGTCTGCTACAAGTGTGTGTGTGTGTGTGTGATCTATATGGGTGTGTACCTGTTGAATGTGTGCTGTCTGTGTTGATTTGCTTGCAATTTGTTTTATTTTCTTCCACTGGAAAGTTATGGGTCCCAATACCTTCCCACAGACAGTGAGGCGAGAGGGGACCTTCCAACTGACACACACACACACACACACACACAGACACGGATGCAATGTTAAAGTCAATCTAAATGCTCCACACAAAACCTGAGACATGAATACTGAAAATTCAACAGGTTACCAGGTCTATTCATAAACAGGGTCAGCAGAGCATTAACCTCATGGACCTAAATAATGAAGTCAATCAGTAATGAGGCTTTAGCCAAAGCTAAGCTGCTCTCTCATACCTGACCCTGATTGGCCAACAACCTCAAAGCCTCAGTCCAATGGGAGCGCATCATGCCCTGCAGACGAGACACTAGCTCTGCCCTCTGATGCTCGAGCCTCCGCTTGCTGGTTGCCATGGAAACCAGCTGCTCCTGCATTACGGACAGTCTACATGCACAGACCACAACATAAGAGTCAGGCACAGAAAACACATACACACAGAGCCTTGCAATGATACACATACACACTTACTTGCTATCGCACTGTTGTGTGAAGGCGTGCAGCTTGTCCTCACGCTCCTGCAGCTGGGCTCTGAACTCGGTCTGCTGGGCAGACATCTCCCTGTCGTGCCGACAACTTAGGTCCAGCAGCTGCTTTCTACACACACAAACAATCATATTCAACACACAGACAGTGGAAAAAGGCACAAAGTCTGTGCACTGGCTAGCAATGTTGGTTGATAAGGACATCATGGCAGATTGGTGTATGGATAGTGTGCGGGGGATTACGGTAAGCGAATCGCGTCATTTCCTGTTTGTATTGTCAGAGTGGCTGCTCTCACGCTAGCTTGCTCCTGTTTTCTCTCCACGTAATCCACTTAATTAGACTACACCTAGGTTTTATTTGCGTAAAAACTCCACTCTTAACCACTCGTGTAGCCAATTCACTTGTCTAATCTATCTTAAGGACGATGGCAGAGTCCTCTGTCGCCCCTGCCTCTCCTTCCGATTCTCTCTGTTGCCCGGCGTGTCACATGCTAGCTAACTCTTCAGCCTCCTTTAGTGGACATGCTACTTGTAATAAATGCAGACTAATAGCTAGCTTGGAGGCGGGGATAGGTGAACTAGAGAATCGCATCCACACACTGGATCAGATTAGCAAACAGCTAGTGGCAGAACCCCTGGTGAATTGTGTGGATGCACCAGCCGTCAGCACAGTTAGCACAACCATGACAGCCCCCTCGCAGCAAGGGGATAGCTCTTGGGTGACTGTTAGGGGAGCTAGACCCAAGCGAAAGCAGCCCGTTGGGCCTGTTTCGCCTGGATCTAAATCCAAACGAAGGAAGCCCACTGCTAACCACCAATCTATTCATGTTTCTAATAGATTTTCCCCCTTAGCTAGCCCCGAGAAACCTGCTACTCTGGTCATTGCCGCTTCTACTATACGAAATGTGATGCTAGCGACTCCATCGGCCATAGTAAAATCGATATCTGGGGCCAGAGCTAACGACATCGAATCAAATTTGAAAGTGCTGGCTAAAGCTAATCGTAAATACTCGAAAATAGTCATCCACACCGGCACTAATGATATCCGATTGCGTCAATCGGAGATCACCAAACAAAACTTTATCTCCGTGTGCAGGTTCGCGCAACAGATGTCTGACTCTGTAACTTTCTCTGGACTCATAACTATTAAAAGAGGTGATGAAATGCTCAGCATAATTTCAGACCTCAACCGATGGCTGTCAAAGTGGTGTGCCAATAACAATGTGGGCTTCATAGATAACTTTAGCTCCTTCTGGGGGAAACCTGGACTGTTGAAAAGAGACGGTATCCATCCTACATGGGAGGGTACTGCCCTCCTTTCAAGGAACATAGACCGTCACCTAACCGAGGCTAGTTCCTGACGAACCAGAGATCCAGGAAGCAGAGATAATGTCTTACACAGATCTCTGCCGTCCTAACAGTCACCCAGGTATACAGGGCATACAAGGCCAAATAGAGAGGGTGTCTGTACCAAGACTGTCAACTCTTACTCGACCCACTAGGGGAATTATTCGTAGCACTCTTATTATGATAAAAACTTCTTCGGTTAAGCAAATTCCTCTATCACTATCAAATAAAACTGCCTTGGTTAATGAAATTATTACTGAAAATCATATAGATGTTATGTACCTTACTGAAACCTGGCTTAAACCAGATGAATACCTTCCATTAAATGAGTCTACACCTCCCTCCCCCATTTGAATTATCATACCATGGCAGGGGAGGTGGAGTAGCTACAATCTATCAATCTAGTCTTCTCACAACTCCCAAGCTCACACACAAGTTTAAATCTTTTGAAGTTCTAGTCCTCAATTTTTTACCGCCAGACTGGAAAACTAATCAGCCTGTAACTGTGGTCACATTGTACAGACCCCTGGCCCCTACACTGAATTCTTAGAGGAATTTTCTGATTTCCTTTCCACTTTAACTACCCAAACAGGAAAAAATACTTATATTGGGTGATTTTAATATTCATATGGATAATGTGAACGATTGTCTCACAATTGCATTTCAATCCCTAATTGACCATGTTGGGTTCTGCCAAAATGTTAATTCACCCAAATGTTATAACCATACTATTGATCTAGTCTTGTCATATGGCATAAGCATAGAGCAGTTAACAATCTTGCCACAACACCCGACCTTAACTGACCACCATCTAATTACTTTTACAATGACATTACAATATGCAGTACCTAATTTAACTGAATACTACAGCCGCGGCTTATCTGAAAAAACTAATGCAGACTTTCTAGAAAAAATTTTTTTCCGACTCATGAGGTCTTGTTAACAGATAATGTGATTAACTCATTATGCTCAACCCTTGACTCAGTAGCACCACTCAAAAAGAGAATAATGAAAACAAGTGAACTCCATGGTATACCACACAGACAAAAACACTCAAACAAACAGCGCTAAACTTGAACAAAAATGGGCACCACTAAATTGGAAGTTTTTAAAGCATGGAAAGATAGCCTTATCACCTACAAAAAACCACTTCGAAGCTAAGTCAACCTACTATTCCTCCCTGATCAAAGAAAACAAAAACAATACAAAATTTCTCTTTACCACAATCTCCCGCCTGACGAAGAGCCACACCGAAGTAACCGAATCTATCCCTATTTGCCTAAACAGTAATAACTTCATAAACTTTTTCAATGACAAAATTGAAACAATTAGAGATAAGATTAATAACCAATCAGTCTCACCAAATATTCATACTTCATTGGTGAACGGTGAAAAAATATAATTGAATCACAGATGAGATCTAACAACGTTGAATTCATTTACACCTATCGACATATTAGACCTCACTTCCACAATCTCTTCATCAAAATCTACAACTAGTTTACTAGATCCTATTCCTACCCATCTTCTGAAGACTGCTCTCCCTTTCTTGGATAATGCTCTGCTCTAGATTATAAATAACTCACTACTATCAGGCCATGTACCACAGTCGTTTAAGTTATCTGTTATTAAGCCATCCCTCAAAAAGCCTACCCTTGACCCTAACAACCTGGCCAACTATAGGCCTATATCTAATTTCCCTTTTTTGTCAAAAATACTAGAAAAATAGTAGTGTGAAAACAAATTGGTACCTTCTTGCATATGAATAAAATCAAAGAATTATATCAGTCTGGTTTCAGAGCTCACCACAGTACTGAATCAGCCTTAGTTAAAGTTTTTAATGACCTCCTCATTGCTGCCGATAATGGACATATATCAATATTGGTCCTCCTGGACCTCGGTGCTGCCTTTGACACCATAGACCACAATATACTACTCCACAGGCTTGAACATTTGATAGGCATTAAAGACTCAGCACTCGCTTGGTTTAGATCATATCTTTCTAACCGCAGACAATTTGTACAGGTTCACAATAAACCGTCTACCCAGACTATGGTAAAATATGGGGTGCCTCAAGGCTCAGTACTAGGGCTCCTGTTATTTTCTCTCTATATGCTTCCTCTAGGCTCAGAAATTAGGAAACATGGCATTAAATTTCATTCTTATGCAGACGATACACAACTATACCTTTCCATAAAACCTGACGAATTAACTCCGTTAGCCAAACTTGACACATGTATAAGAGACATAAAGACATGGATGACAAATAATTTCCTGCTTTTGAACTCCGATAAAACAGAAGTCATGGTTTTAGGTCCTAAAAAGACGAGGGATATCCTATCCCCATCACAGGCTACATTTACTTATCTTCGACTATCCTCATCCACAAGTGTTAAAAATCTAGGAGTTACAATTGACCAAGACCTATCACTAAGTAATCACATAAAACAGATCCAAAACTTCATTTTATCACTTAAGGAACATTTCAAAGATAAGGAAGTCTTTATCCTTACCAGACGCTGAGAAATTAATCCATGCTTTTGTCACCTCAAGGATTGATTATTGCAATGCTCTATATGCTGGCTGCAATAACACCTGTCTAAAGAGCCTACAGCTTATACAAAATGCAGCTGCTCACACACTCACTAGAACTAAAAAATACTGTATGAACATATTTCCCCTATCCTGGCATCTCTACACTGGCTGCCTGTTAAAAGTCGCATTGACTTCAAAATATTACTTCTAACATACAAAGCCATTAATGGCCAGGCACCAGAATATATTAAAGATCTCCTTGTCCCATATATAACCCACCTAGACCGCTCACGATCACAGAATACTGGCCTTCTTGTAATTCCAAGAATCTCAAAAACTACAGTAGGAGGCAGAGCTTTCAGCTATCGCACACCCCTCCTCTGGAATAATCTTCCTTCCTCAATTCGACTAGCAGACAACCTCCCTATTTTTAAGTCTAGACTTAAAACATACCTCTTTACTGCCTCCCATAGTTAGGTATGGTGCGGTGTGGAACTTCACCCACCTCAGGGATTTTTGGAATGGACCACCCTGGACCAGTCCTCGTGTGACTGGCACCCCAGTCGCGCGTGCGATGGTGGTCACTGACCATACCTGCGCTGGTGCCGACTACCCCTCATCATGCCTTAGTTATGCTGCTATAGCATAGTGCTGTCATGGACTTTTCATGTGCCATGCCGTACAACCCCCCCCTCTCCTCTTCTCTCCCTCTCTTGCCTATTCTCACTATGATCTACTGTAACAATATATAGTACCACTAATTACTTATTGACATTAACCATTTTCAGTAATATTAACCCACTCTACATCTCTCTTTTTTTCCCCTTACTGTACCTCACTTGTGAGGTATATCATCACCAGTCATCAACCATCCATGTGTTGGCCCTCCTCTCACCTGAAGTCCCATCCTTGACTGCCCTATTACTGTCCCCCTATCTGGATTCCTGGCCCGTACAGCCTAGCGACCAATCACCTGCCTATGACAATTCTGCCCGGATTCCTGGCCTTTCTGCCGACCCACCACATGCCCCATGACCACTCCCTTCCCCTGGACAAATCCAATGCTGGACTATTTGAAAATTCTGTCACTAAATCAGGATTAATGAATTATCAAACCAGATACGTAATCACCCCACCTCTTGTAACTTTCTGCTCAAGTGCTTTTTAACACCATGTCTTATTCTCTACACCTGACTATCATATGCATGTCATGTATACAGACCTTACTGTCCTGTATTGACCCTAGGCAGATGGGTCAGGCCCTTGAGTCATGGATCTGCTCAAGGTTTCTTCCTATATGTATCTCCAATTCTAGGGAGTTTTTCCTCCTCCCCTATTACCCATGGGCCTCTCTCTTTCTTTTCTTTTCTTCCTTTCTTTCCTTTTTCTCTGATTGCCTACATTCTGTAAAGCGCCATGATACATGTGTAATGTTTAAGCACAATAAATTGAATTGAATTGGTGTGTATGTCTGCAGTTCAAGTGTGTGTGTGTGTGTTTGTGTGTGTGTGTGTAAGTGTGTATGTGTGTGTGTAAGTACCTACCTATGTTGTTCTCGTAGCTTGGAGGTGCTGGTGGCATTCTCCTCTTGAATATGCACGAGTCTCTCAGTAACCTCCTGCTCCACCGACAGCTTCAGTTCCACCTCCAGCTGAGAACGCTCTGCTTCAAAACGAGCCTAACACAAACACCAAGTATTATTTTTTTTTTCTTTCTTTTTAAAAAAAATTAAGTTTTGCCATATTATACAAGATATACAAATATTTACAAAACCCCACAAATCTTACATAATCCAAATGAGTGTAAAAGACGTGTGACATACAGTATAGAAAGACTATTTGACATACATAGAACACCAAAAAATATAAAACATATAAAGACAGTATTTATGCTATAGGGGACAGTTTACAATGGGGGTGGAGGAGGTGTGTATGTGTGTGTGTGTGTGTGTGTGTGTGTGTGTGTGTGTGTGTGTGTATGAATAGGCATGTTTGTGTGTCCGTATGATGAGTGTTTCTTTGTTCTGAGTTGTGTTATGCTGTAAATATGACAGGGAGTGGGTAGGAAGTGGAAATATGGAAATTGAGGAGCAGGTGAAAGAGCCAATTATTTTCTTCTGACTGCTCTGGCCCTTACCGTGGCCTCACACACCAAGGGCCCTATCATGACAGTCAAAAGCGCATCGTCACTCGTCAGAAGCTTATTCAAATTTAATAGGATGTGTCCAGTCCACATTGGGAGGGTTTTCGTTATCAAGCGTTGAGCGCATGGCGCAACAAGGTGTTCCTAGGTTTTTTAATCAGTCATATGGGGTGTGTTTGGGGCGTAACATCATTTAAACCAATGAGAATGACATCTGTCATTCCCTTTAACGGCGCAAAGCGCAATGTCAAATAAATGCATCGGTATTTTGGCATTCAACGGCGCATTTGAAGGAGGCTGCTTGCGAGACCGTATGGAATAGTCATTCCACTAAACCATACTTTACTAAAACCTAGCATAGCCTTCACGCATTTGCACTATATTATTTGAACTGCTTATATCTCATGACAGTGCGTCTTCAGCTGTGCTCCATACGTGTCTCTCGCCTCTCCCCTATCACTTTTAACCGTCATTACCAATTTGCAAATGATGGTGAATAACTTCTCATCATGAGATGTACAGTATTTCATAATATCTTTATTCTAATTATGTTTCCAATATGTGTTGTAATACTGCAATTTGTAATGTTTTGCATGGACGTGCGCTGTTCGTTCATGAATGATAGAAGGATGGTGCGTGCATCTGCCAATATGACTATGTTGACTAGGGCTGGGCGATATGGCTGAAAACTGTATCACGATATAAGTATTTCATATCGGTCGATATCGATAATTATTGATTTTTTAAAAATCTATTTCAGATAAGGACCAGAAGGGGAAAAAAAAGTTAAATTTAAACACTTTTAACTTTAACTAACACTTAACCTTCCTTTGATTTGAATCACCTCAGTTATCAATCAAAGCAAACAGGGCAAAGAAATAGCAACACAATCATGAAAAACACTCAAATAAATAATTGTGCACATAAGTCTGAATGAGCAGCACTGGTTGAAGCCTGGAAATATTGTAAACAAAGTAATTTGCTAGTTTATCATGGCAAGTCTGGTTAGACCAGGGGTGGGCAAACTTTTTGGCTCAAGGGCCACACTGGGTTTTGAAAATTGGCCGGCGGGCCGCACAACAACCACCCCCCCCAATACATTTTTTATAGCCTATAATTTAGTATGACAAAATATTTCTTTTAAAATATTAATTGCTTAAAATACTGCTAATTTTATGCTGTTTAACAAATGTATAAATTGTGCACTGTCGTTTAATTCACGTTTATTTCTCAATGATCTTCTGCCTGCTACGGTATGGCCCTCTTACACTTTTTAAATGGGTGGGAACTACTGCTGCCTTCATGATTTCCTTTTAAAAGTTTCTTATAAGAAGGAGATATCAATTATCAACAATGACAAGCCAGCTGGAACCTGCGGCTCTCTCTCCCTCTCGTGAGTGCAGACGCGTTCCCAATTAAATGGATCGTATGTTCACGTTAGATCTGCTGCAAAGGAGATAACTAAGAGTTAACTTAGTTTAACATGATGTTATCTCTATTTAACATGATGTTTTGACATTGACATTGTAAACGTTCTCTAAGGAGAGTGGAAAGCAGTTCGCAGTAAAGCTAACCAACGTCGTCTCTATCGCAGGAAAAAAATATCGAGCAGCCTGATAACCAAATGAAATGCTCAGCGGGCCGGATGAAAGTGCTTGGCGGGCCGGATCCGGGTTAGACTGTTCAGTTTCCCCACGTGTTTTAAGTTTCAAATGAATACTTTTTCTCCTTGGGACAGGCCCGTTTGAGTCTTGGAAAATACTTTTCCATTTGCATCGGGATTGAGTTGATTAGAATTTAGCAGTCAATTTTATGCAACAGTTTTGAACAAATTTGTGCAGCGTGCTAATGATGCTAACCGGATTTAATAGCAATTCAGTCGTCTTGCCACGATTGAATGTTTGGATTACATGATGCTGAGGAGGGATGCACCTAGAGAGAGAGAGAGAGGGAGAGGGGGACGGGGCAAGGACTCATTGAGAGTCTGTGTTGAGGTAGGCCTACTTCTATCGTCTACTCTGGTAGAGTTGCACATACTAGCTACAATGCAAGATATATTTAGCCTATTTATTTATGGACAACGTAAGGCGGGAGGTGTGTGTTGCTTTTAATTATCGAATGTTCTATCGAACGCATTTTTTATTGATATCGATTACATGTCTATTGCGATACATATCTCTATATTTTATCCAAGGGCGTCAGTTTGTTTTTAGAAGTGGTGGGGACAGTAACCATAAGCTTGAGTGTGGTTTGAAAAGTGCGGGGTACCCTTATGTAAGCTATTCATCCATTCAACTCTGCATTACAATATGCTCAACAGTAGTGTTGCGCCGGTTAAGTTTTTTTTAACATCCGCACCCACCCGACCCGTCAGGAGAGTCGATCTGCACCCACTCGACCCTCAAAAATATGCACTGATTAACTACCCGAACCTGACCCGAACCGACAAAAAAAACAACAAAAAAACAATGTGCCTATAGCCTAGGCTATCCTTTGTAAACTGTGCGTAGCCTACAATTTATTCATGAAATCATTCAATATTACAACAATAAAAATAGCTTGTGTGCTGTCTTAATTGAAACATGCTTCACGCACAAATGATAGCCTAGGGCAGTGGTCCCCAAACTTTTTCTTCCGAGGGCGAGCTCACTATGCCTGGCTCTAAGAGAGGGCCAGAGACTCGGAGTACATCAGTAACCACAGAGCTAGCTTAGCGCTGTGAACAAAGGCAGTCTACCTTAGTCAAATATTCCATGACATTTAATCAATAGGCTATTGCAATTTAATATCATCGTTATCTGTGTTTATATTGCCATCATGCCATATCAGTGTAAAATGTAGCTCAAATGAAATAATAATAATAGCACTCAAAACTATAAGCAGGGAGTCCCAAAAGTATATTTTGAACTCTGAACTTTGCATAGGCTACACAGCTCAAGTTGTGAACAAGCAATATCCTACAAATAATTTTAAGTTACAGAAACATCTGAAATGACCACCATTCTAACTTTCACTCACCTGATGAGAACTTTGTGAACTCTGTATGCACATTTCCAGTTCCAGAAAGTTCCAGAATTATGACTTGAATAGAAGTTAGTTAGTTATAAACAATTAATTGATACATTTTTAGAATACTTTGAGCACTGATGCAGTCAGCAGAGGCCTCTTGCAGGTAGGCCTACTATACATTTCATTCCGTTTTCGATGGCAAACGCGAAACAGCGCCAAAACAACCACCAGTGGACAAAAAGAGTATTACATGTGTACTGGTAAAGTGGTGGTTCAGGATTTTGGACATAGGACCTCATTTCCAAGTAAGCAAGTGTGATATTTATCAGTGGAGACCGTTTTCAACACGTTTCATCCAGTCCTTCTAATTGCAGAGTTCGCAGGTGCTAGGGTAGTCAACGGTATGTGCTAGCCTGCCACTAAAGACAGTCTTACCCACTCCAAAGTACACCCGAGGCAATACCAATGTTGGTATCGATACTATCGATATTTGGATCGATATGCCCATATGCCCCAACCGATTGCATTCCTAGCTACAGTCAACTCTAACAGGCATTAAATGACTGGAGGGTCGGGTGGGTGCAGATCGACGCTTCTGACGGGTCGGGTGGGTGCAGATGTTAAAAAACCTTAACCGCGCAACACTACTCCACACATATCCAGGCAGGTGTGCATGCTGTGAGGATGTGATTGTGCGCGCCTATCGCATGGTTTAGACTCGATGATTTCGGTATGTGGGGATTTTTTCGGTCGCAATTGGTTTGGACATTTTTAGAAGTGGTGGGGACAAAATTCAAATTATAAATAGTGGTGGGGACATAACCCCCCCGTCATCTACGCGTATGCTTTTATCGCCCAGCCCTACTGTTGACAATGCGCTCTTAAAATAACATAAACAACTCGCCATAGACTTCTGACCAGGTGTATAATAGCGATTTTTAGACAATGCGCCAGGCCACTCCCTAGGTTGTTAATTACCACACTTCTGGGCGCATTGTTTAAAAAATAAACGTGCAAAATAAGCAATTAAACTTCGCGCCTGGTGGAAAACGAGTTTTACGCCATGCGCCAGGGTGCAAACTACAGCCCCAAGCATTCAGACACGGACAGTTACAATACATACTTCAGTTATATATTTCACCTGGTCACCAAGTATAATCTGAAGCATTATTTAAAATGAGTTTTACGGGTAGGTACCTCTCCAACTGTGTGTAAAGATTGTTTAGACCAACTATCTCTACCATTGTACATTCTAATCAATTGAAAAATCAAATGACAGTTATAGCTAGGATTTGTTAAGATAAGATAGAACATCTGAGATACTATAGGACACCGCCATGAGTTCAGGAATTGCTTCTGTAATAGGAAGTTTGAAACTTAAGCTAAGAAGCAGTAAAGATGTTTTTCTGTAATGAGGTTCTTGGTGTGTTACCTGGTCCAGAGCTCGGTCCACTCTGGCAGCGTCTCTCTCCCTCCTCATCTCCTCTAGCTGCTCCATCTCCTCCTTCAGCCGACCCCTCAGGTCCTCACAGTCCTGCTGGGCCTGCTCACCACTCAGCTGCACACACACACATTGAATCAATATATGCACACGCAGATTGCAAAATACACAAATACATGTATTATTATATTTACATACAGTGCAACCAGAAGGTTTTCAGATCCATTTGACGTTTTCCACATTTTATGTTTCAGACTCATCTTTAAATTGATTCATTTTTCTTTCCTTATCAATCTACACACAATACTCTAATACTCCACAAAAAAGCAGCTGTTTGGAGTGTTTTGTACATTTCTAAATAGCCAGTGCAGTTCCCGTTCAGACATGCTATTCCTGTAGAAAACCCGTAGCCCAATTACATGCCTACAGGTAGGTCTGATTTAAAAAAATAGGATGATAGTGAAAAACATCATTCCAGCTAAGCATTCAACTTAGACTATTGAACTCTGATTTCTGACACTAAATAGGGTTCATGCATCATCATACAGGATATGTAACCATCCCACCTCTTGTAACATACACCTCAGGTGGCTTTAAACACCATGTTCTATTCTCTACATCTAACTAACTTATGCATTTCTCATGTATACAGACCTTACTGTTCTGTAACTAACCCTAGGCAGATGGGTCAGGCCCTTGAGTCACAACAGCGCCTCTTCCACCTAAGAAGACTCAAGAAATTTGGCATGGGTCCCAGCGTTCTCCGTTCCTTCTACAGAAGCACCATTGAAAGCAAACTAACCGGATGCATATCTGCCTGGTATGGGAACTGCTGTTCACAACCGCAGAGCAATTCAAAGGTTGGTGAGGACAGCTCAGAAGATTTGTGGCTGTGGGGTCCCTTCAATTTGGGACATTGCAGTCGGAATTGTCGTTTGTTTATTCAAAGTCTAAAGTCAGTCCAAAGTAGCCTGGGCTATTCGAAATGTCAGTTTATTGCACATCATTTTTACGTCATTTTGAATAGCCACTGTAGACCCATGTTTGTTGGTGTGTTGTTGCAAAATCTGCAGTGTCATTTTATGCAAGCAAACTGCATACAGGGAGTCTTTATTGTTGAGGTCAGACATGGTAATCATCCAGACATCTTGTATCTTGACCCACATTGTGCCCTGATTCAGTGCTGCCAAAACTCTGCTTACCCTCTGTCTCTGGTCCTGTGCTGTGCTGTGTGAGTGGCTACAGTAGAGCGGAGAAAGCCAATGTGTGCTTCTTTTACTGATATATTTACCGATATCTTTTGCATTACTTATCCAAACAACGTCAAACTTGGCAAGTTTGAAATCAATCGGACGAACGACTCAAGAGATATGCGAATAACTACGTTACTATACACCAACTGGCCTGTAGGTGGCCGGAGACATGTCAACCCATCCCATTACCACTTATTTCATGTATAGCGCCACCTAGTTAAAAATTAAAAAGCAAAAAATTAGGTGTTTTCATCACAATATCTCTGGCTGACATGGTCAAAACTGCACGAAATTGAAAGTGTAGGATCATTATGACACCCTCCTAATGCATGCCAAGTTTTGTGGACTTTTCGCTCATGGGGGCCTTACAATAAAATAATTTATGTGTACATTTAGTGACCGTTACACCAACAAGGATTCCCGGACACTGAAAGACCGGGTACACCGAAACTTGGTGGGCATGTAACCCCACATGGATAGCATGGAACCATCGTTTTTTGTTTTGATCTGTAGCCCCCCCGCTGTATTGGATCCCCTGAAAGGAGGGTAGGGCAGACACAGTTTTCTGTGAATATCTTGAGAACCGTAGGGCCTAGGATGACCAATTTTTTCCGTATGTTTGCCTCAAGGGGTCATGTTAACCCATTCCATGTGCACACATGTGCATAAACAGATACACACGCACACACATACATTCACAGTAATCATACGTATGACACATACTCACACAGTAGACATATGTACGTATGCATGCACATGCACAAACACACATACGCAGGCAAACACACATGCACGCACACACACACACCCACACACACACATAAACATAAACGTGTACACGCACACATGCACACAATTCAAGAATTTCTCAGAATTATGGGCAAGATGGGGGTGGGGTTGTATAAAATGAATTTTACATGTGAAATCTATGAACTAATCATATTTTGGTACTTGTTGTCTAGCAGATACCAGTGAGAATAGAGTGTGGATAATGCATAAGACAGTTAGAATCATATAGGCCTTTCAGCGTGATTTATTTTTGTGGAAAAAATGTGCTGGACTGGGCGGCGGTCATATTTTGTAGCGCTCTGCGGTACATCTAGTTATGACCGCTTCGCTGCGCGGCGGTCATAATTATGACATATTATATCATAATTACGAGATAATTGTCTCATAATTACAAGATAGCCTAATTATGATTTATGACACATTTTCAATTCTGCCCCCACTGTGTTGCAATGACAGTCTAGCTATTAGAGAAGATAGACAACAGCCTCCCAAGAGCAGTCTGAAGCTGAAGTTCCTTTCAAACCTTTACTTAGGATTCACTGTTAAACTAAGCAGACCAACAGAGTACATCTCGGTTATTTCCTTCAATGTTTTGTTTAAGAGCAATCATGTAGACTAGCATTTCAAGTTACAGAATAGAAACTAATGTGTTAGCTTATGGCTAATGTATATGAGAAATCCCATAGAAATGCTAACGGTTAGCATAATCAATAAAAGTAGATATTTAGAACTTCAGTCCATTTACGAAAGGGTTACATAAAAAGAGTTCTTTGTTTACAACTGACTATTTTCTCTCAATATAATAGGTGTAGGAAAAATGTGACTGTTTAACTCATCAATGCCACTTGAACAAGTAGCCTAGCTGCACAAAATAAACAATAGGTGTGCGTGTGACAACGTGGATGGAGGTAGCCCTATGCGTAGTAGTACCTCCACCTATTGGTTAGGACTGTCAACATGCAACATTGTATTGCCTTTGGGCAAAGAGTAGCCTATCGAAGCTTCTATACTCTTTGCTTTGGGGTTGTTGGCGATTTGACAGGCTTATTTTTCATGCCACTTAAAGACATGTTAATCTCTCAAAGTACGAAAGTCATTCAAAGCAGGAAATCAGTAGGAAATATGTGCTTGCTTTTATTGAAAGGCTGTTTAGATCCTCAGCACGGATCCTATCCTTCCTAATTTTTCTCGTAATTATGAGCCATCGTAAATAACAGACAAACAGACAGACAAACGAACAGATGAACAGACAGACGTTCCAACCTATTTGCCTATAACTGTGTGTGAATCCACATGCTTGTGTGTGTGCTTGTGAGAGTGTCTGCATGCACATCCACTGCATGTCTATGTGTACATAAGTATGTTTGCATATATGCAAGTATTGTATCTGCTTGTAAGTGTGTGTATGTGTGTCATACATGAGTAAGTGTGTGTGTGTGTGTGTGTGTGATTGTGTGCCTTACCCTTTCCGTCTCGAGCTCCCGCGCTTGCTGGCTGAATTGCTCCTGCAGCTCCCTCTCCCTGCGGCTGCTCTGCTCCCGCTGCTGCTCCAGCTGAGCCCGAGAGGCCTGGGTCTGGAGTTGGAGCCTCTCCGCCTCTGACCTGACCTCCTCCCCTTCTGCCCGCAGATGCTGGCACTCTTCATGGAGCTGATCCACAGACGTTCGCAGCTCCAACACTTGCTTTTCCTGCGTGCCAACACACACACACATACACTCTCTTAACATGTGCATCAGTGGCGGCTAGTAATTGTGTTGTGCAATTGTGTGTCCATTGCATTCTAAAACATTCTCTCAAAACAAAAATAGTCTGCTTTTAACATCTGCCTTTGCCTTGTGTGCTTCTTTGGGCTGAGAGTTTTTTTGTTTTCTACATACAATTTGTGCAGAGTGTGCATTACCAGTTCTTTGTTGGAGTTTTCCAGCTCCTCTTTCAGCTTCTGTTCTCTGTCTAAAGCCTCTGCAGCCTGAGAGAGGCACTTCTCAAATTCAGCCAGCGTCTGAAACACACAAACACACACAATACAATTATTTCCTGTGTATTAGCCACATGGTATATACCGTATTTTCCGAACTATAAGTCACACTTTAGTGTATATTAGTCGACTTAGTCAACGTAATAGACCATAAAAATTAGTCAACGGCATTTTTTTTAGTCTCCCGTCTCAAACAGCTCACTGTAATGTTATTAACTCTTGAGAAGTACAATGACTGTCTTTGGATGTTAAACAGGCTGCTTAGATTTTGGCAGTACTGTTTTAAACCATGCACGCAAGTGTAGGCTAAACGCAAGCAGCAAAGCTGCGTGCCTGCCTGATTTCAACGCGATTCATTATTGGGAAAAGCTAAACGGGGGTGCTAAGCTAAGCGTAGTAGGCTACACTAGTCCAGACTCTGACTAATATAGTATTGTAGAAATTGCAATAAATTAAGTGAAGAAAGTGTCTCACGCTGACAACACAACGGCGTGCCGTTTATCATTCATACAAAAAAACGTTAAAATGAACATGACACCTAGCCTGGAAATCCAGACCCTGGAAATCTAGAAAGATTAAGGGTCTGGCCATGCATGCATAAGCATGCATTTGAAAATCTCACTGCACGCAATTGGATAACACTACGACCAATGCTTACTGACTGATTCCAGACTTCGTTGCAATTGGATAATACTACAACCAATGACTGATTCCGGACTTCACCTTGCAGTGCTGTCGTTATCTGTTTAGCTTGCCTCTGGCCCGTCTATGTCAGATACACCTATGTGATTGGTTTCCCTACGATAGAAGGGACATAAGTAATGATCATCATTAATCATTGCCAGTAGTCTGGCTTTCACCAGACCAAGCTCAATCTTTTAAGACTGAACATAGGTCTGGGGAGTCCGCTATGTATTTTCTACTGCACAAGAGGCGGATTATTTTCAAATGACCGTACTGGATAGTCATTCACCAATCTGACCAACGAACTGGGTGACATTTGCAGAGCGGCGTGAAAACTCCAGGCTCTCCCGCTATAGTCATCGCAGCGCCAGGTGGATAAGCCAGCTTGTGATTGGTCCCGGCAAAATTGTAACGGAAGCAGCAGAAAAAGATGAACAGGTTTCCAGCCTGAACTGCAAGGCGAAAAAGAAATTGCCGGCGGATCAGGCTGGATTCACCCAACCTACATTCTATGTTTAGATTGTTAATACATAATGTTTTTGAACAGTTTACTTAACCCTCTTCATTTACCAGTGTTGCACGGAGTCATAAAAAAAATATTTTAATGATATTCGGGTTATTTGCGGGCGGGTCAGTTAAAATTAATGAAATATATATATTTTTTAAAAATACTGAAAATATCACGAGAAGGCTAACATCAATATTTAACTCATAATTGCTTTTCAAAGATCATTGGTTGCAGCACTTGCCACATAGTCAAGTCAAGTCAGTTTTATTTGTATAACCAATTTCTATTGCTTGCAATTCCCAGACCTCAAGCAAGCAATAGATTGCTTTATATTATACACTAGACCTAATAACGCGTCACTCAGTAAAATAATGCTGATACTTTACCACCTGCCCAGATTAAACTTTTAGTCTACAGCCATGAGCATTTGATAAGGGATGTCATGGGTAAAGGTCACCTGCAGGAATAAATGTAATGTTACACAGACTAAGCACAGCCATATCTATGTATAGGTCATGGTAGGTTTGTGCATTGGTATGTGCATAAAAATTGCCTTATTTCTGTGTACCTTTAACCTCATAGTCGAAGAATATTTGCTAAATCAATGTATAAACCTTGATTAATAGTCGGGACATTACGATACTTACTCCGCACGCAAACAACATTCTTTACACTCTACCCTCACTTTAGCCAGTCTAATGTGGTGTTTCTGGATGGTTAAACAGTGCATTATGTGTACATGAATGCATAGTGTGTCACCTCCTGCTGTTTGGTTTGAGCCCTCTCTGCCGCATCCTTCTCCTCCTGGAGTCTCTTCACTCCCTCACTCTTCTCTTGCTCATGCCGGCGCCAGCCTTCCACCACCTTCGCCAGCGTCTGGGAAAGACAGAGGGAGGGAGAGAAAGAGGGACAACATCATTAATATAACATGCTTTGAAAATAGTTTGTTATGGGACGTTGGCACTTTGAGGAAGGAAACTGTGCAAACTATACAAAAAATGACTTGAGAGATTCAAATGTGTACCAGTCCTTACCAGTGTACCAGTCCTCATTATTATGCATTCATAAAACATGTGTGTGTGTGTGTGTGTCTTACCTTGTCTAACTGCTCGATCATGATGTCCTTCTTCCGGTCAGCTGAGATAGCCAGGGCCAGCTGCTGCTGCAGGGCAAGAGTCCTGTTCTGCAGCAACGACAGCTGTTGCTCACAGTGCTGAGAGAGAGACAGAAAGAGAGAGTGAGATAGAAATTCAAACAAAGTGAAAAAATAGTGAGAATATATTCTTTTTAGCTAAAAAGAGCTCCCTTTAGATTTTGCTTTTGTGGCATATTAGTTGTATTATTATAGATTTGATGAGTAAAAATGCCCATACAAATTCTGACAACTTGAAAATGACAACACATTTACTGCTCTACAACTACTACACTTTTCACACACGGACAAACACACTTTCAGTCTGCCAGCTAAGCAGAATAAGAACTAAAGCTTCTAGATGATTCAATTGAGGCCTGGTTAAGGAGTTATACACCGCTGCTACATTCCTCCCACACACACCACCAGCGATTAACATTGTACTGAGTGCTACTGAGTAATTAAGTAATGACATTAAGTAATGACATCAATACAGACACACACACACACACACACACACACAAAGAGTTCAGATGCGAAACCCTCTAAACGCCACCTCCATCAAAAATTAGATAAAGATGGTGAGTGAATGCTCTCCACACATAGTATAGGTTAAGTAAGGAATAACGGTCGTTGAGGTGTCCTGTTATACGGAATTAATGGACGAGAGCGAGGCAAAAAACTCCCCGACGCGCAGCCGAGTAGCACCAAAATAGTATGCAAAGGAGACAAGCGGTTCCGTTTAAAAAAAGAAGCCGACTTGTTCAGTTTGTTGTAGAACTTTCTTTGGCCCTTACAGTTAGCTTGTTTACAGTTGATTCCACTGCTTCCAGGCTCAACCATCTTCCTACTATTGTTGTTATAGTTATTCATAAGCATTGATATGGAACGGTGCTTAAACTTTTTTTTACCAGATCTACTTCATAGATGTCCCATTAAATAGCCACCCTTTCTTCTCTCCGTGTGATAATCAAATAATTTCAGACGGATTTAGAGGATTTTTGTGGTCTTGTAATTTTCCACCAACCCTCCTTCCACCAACATTTTCCTTCCCCGTCTCTCTCAATCTTTTTGCCAAAACAACACAACATTGTGACCGCAAAGAGTAGCCCCAGCAATACTGATGAAGCAAATCAGGTGCCACTGTTTGACAAGCTGGTGTCCTACCTGGCAAACTGTTACACAAATCATTTAGGCAGAGTGTGTGTGTGTGTGTGTGTGTGTGGGCAGTGCACTACCCCTTTTTCTTTAATATCATTAGAGTAAGGATTTGGCTGGGTGAAATGTACCTGTGTCCTAAATCATGGCACACAGACACAGACACTTTGTGGCCAAAAAAGCTTACTGTGGCTATTTCCATCTGAGCAGTAAGCTAATAATCCTACTCACTCTGTTCCAGGTCGTATAATATATGTGAGTGTGTGTGTGTGTGTGTGTGTTTTTAGAAACTGGGCCAGAACACTCATTACTACATCAAGATGTTAAAATACTTAGAAAAGACATTCACATTTAGAATTCCTTGCCAAAGATAGCCTTGAGCTACATCAGCTTGAGTTGAATTAGAGAGTCTGTGTGTGTCTCCATAAAGTGTCTGTATGGATACATACTTTAAGCCGTAACAATCCGACAGTGCTATGGCAACTTTAACCTACATTGTCAGTAATAGAGGTCCTTGTGTGATGCAGAAAGTATCTTACTTATGGACTTCTTATTTGTCTTTTTATCAATTCATAATTAAGATAACAGTTTGTGCAGAGTCTGTAATGTCAGTTCAGTGTTTCCCACAGAATTGAATTCCATTTGTGGTGGTTGGTTTGCATAATTAACTTAAATGCAACAGTTTTTAACAAATTAGCACAGTTTGGTTATGATGCTAACCAGATTTAAGCACAATTTAGTACAACCTGGAAAATCATTGTGTGGTGGTCAATGTTGATATTGTGGTGGGCCGCCACAAATAAGTCAATGTACGGGAAACACTACAGTTACTGTAACTGGCAGTACCTTTCGACGTGTGCGTTCACGCTCCAGACTCTCCTTCAACACCTGTGTCTCCCCTGACAATGGCGGTGGAGCGCGTTCAGAGTGCAAGCGGGTATAGCGGGGGAAGAGGTCTTCCAAACCAGTCATGGAGAGAGGAGGGGAGACAGAGGGGAACAGAGGAGCACTGAGAAGAGAGAGAAAAAGACAAAGGAAGAGAGAGGGAGGAGATGGTTTTGCTTCTTTTTTTTTAGGTTCAAATGAGTGTACAGTAGAAGTGTCACCATTCTCCAAATCCTCATTTTGATTCGAATATTGATCTTTTTTTTAATTATATTACTATTAATGCATTTCTAATATTGTTTACTTTTCTTGCCTTATTTCCAGTTATTTTGAAACCCTTCCTACTGCAAGCTACAGAACAGAACAGACATAAACATAGTGAAATGAAATAACACACAATGATAATCTGATTGTTGTTATAGAACACTAAGTATTCACAGAATATTACATTGTTAATGTGTGTTTTATGACTTAATGTAATTTTGGACTCAAAGTTGAGTAGCCTAAGTTAGTGTTAACTGATATGAATAAATGAACTTCAAAATATTGAGGAGATAATGTTGACGTGCCGGACTTCAACATGCATGCGTTTTTCCCTCTTGCCATGCATACTGGATGTGACATTGGGGGTGTGGCTGCATCATCATCATCTACCTTTAATTTCTAAGTTTAAGATTGTGATGTTATCTTGCTGTATGATTGACTTAAACCGAGATTGTGACACCCTTAATATACAGTGTTAAAATAATATGCATATACTGTATGTGTATATGTGTGTGTATGCTTGTGTGTGTGTGTGTACATGTGTGTGTGTAAGAGTATACATGTGTGTTTTACTTCAGCAGGTGAGTTGTTGCTTCACTGCCAAACGAGTCATCTTGAAACTGCTGGCTGTGTTGTGGAGCCTCTGTGTGAATAGAGGAGAAAGGTTAAGACTCATCTTTAAGAAGTAACAACACTGAGGCCTAGATGTACTAAGAATTACTGCCTGTTGCTAACACTATTTGCACCTTAAAACATTAGCCTGGGTGCCAGCCGAACTTACCCCGCCCACAACATTTGAGGTCGGGAAGTTCGGTCTGGCATTGCCCCGTTGTGGAGCAACTATGCTCAAACCAGAGCTCCTAGGAACAATTAAATTGGGCTTTACGATGATGGACAGGTGTGCAACAGTGCCTCGTCTATCCCGTCATCTGAGCATGCTTAGGTTGATTTTGCTTGCGACAAAAACACTGTGGCTAGAAGGAGATAGATAGCTTCTAAGACCCCATATGGAAAAATGCATATTATTTCCCTTGAGGTTTCATCATCAAAAACGATTATTTCTGAAAACTTTGCTCAAAGTTGATATGTGGGAAAACTCCGGTTTCACTTTCATTATGGGAAAGCGTGTTTGCTATTGTGACATGTTGTTCTCTCGTTTGTTTGAAATCTCTGATTGCCCACCTGTTTGCTCGAGGGGGTTTGCACGTGCTAATAGTGATTGACTAGGTATTCCACCATATGCATGAAAACAGCGCATGTCTGATTTGCGGTGAAAAACTACCGCCCGTTAAAAGCAGGTGTAATCCAAATTGCGGTTAAATGTGTCAATTAGAAAAACTTTGAGACATTTCTAAGGCATCAGTTTTCTTCAATATACTATGTAAAAAGTAACATTCATTTTTGCTTGCTTTTCTAATGTCGTATTTTTACTTTCATGACATCCACTTCCCAATCTGCTATTAAGTCATAGCCCTAGTCTATGGGCATCAAATAGTTTGAGTATTTTTTAAGTGGAGTATGTCGCTGCTTGTTGACATCTTATTGTTATGCATGATAGCTAAACTTTGATTCTTTTTAATGTTTAATTGCAATCGGTTAACTCCATTCCACTATCCTTGTGGTGTAACTGTGGGCACGCAATTTGTGTTGTAGAGGGGGCGGGGACAGGTGGTGAAGAGTGCTGTTTACGTAATGAAGTGGCAGCTTAGTATGACAAAGGACAACGTTCACTTTCTGCCCATAGAAAAACTTGGTATTGGCTCTTGGTATACATCCAGCCCTGAGACCTTTCCTGTAGTTAATGTGAGTATGCAGCCATCTACTGGATGACTGCAGTATTACACAGTTAAGTATAAGTACACTGCTCAAAAAAATTAAGGGAACACTTACAGTTTTCCACAATTGTTAAAACATATTATTTGAAACCTTCCACCCTTTTCTGCATTCTCAAACTACATTCACAGAATGACAGTTCTTGCAAAATAAAACACTCGCCTCAAAAATTTTACTTGGGCTCAGAACCAAACAGTGTCCGATCCAGTGTATTAATGAAGTGTTCCCTTAAGTTTTTTGAGCAGTATATATATACTCTTTTGATCCTGTGAGGTTTATTAAACAGGTAGTGTTTAATCAGCACTGAAAAGTCCCAAGTCAATACATGTCCCATGTGCCTTCAGGGTCAATACCTGGCCCATTAATTCAAAAACATAATGAATCACACAAAGAATCACCCCTCATTCAGAAAATAGACCTAAGACAGAGCATTCACACACCAATGGTTTGTAAAACTGGTCTGTTTTACTTGAGACAGCAGACACGGATTGTGACACGAATCACAGAAGGGACCAAAATGTGTTCACTCACCCCGTCTCTCAGCTGGCCTCGTTTTCAGCATGGTCTGCAGGTGACTCCTCAAATTTTCCATGTCCTCAATGTGTCGTCGGCCACTCTACACACACAAGATCAATTCTATCAGATAGATGCTAAATATTGTGAAGGGTAGGCAGGTACCCACACATAGTTAAGTAAGCAAATATAGGGGCATGAGTCTTTAAATTAAATGGAAGTGATTGAGTTCATGCCACTGGACTGTACTCAGAAACAAATTAGGTACAACTGCACTGTTAACAAGAGTAAGAATGTCTACATATAAAGAGCGGATGTCTGACTGGGATATGCATATGGGCCCACAAACTGTACAAGTCCCAAACCGGATCAGGTATTTTACAACTAAATTTTTGAAAACAGTGACTTCGGATATATGGAAATTTCCAAGTACACTGCACACTCCAAAGTATTCAAATAATGTAAAGCTGATGATACACAAGGGAACTTTTTAAGCAATAATACTAGCCTAGAAATCTAGACGCACCCTAGCGGCAGCAAATGTAATTGCTCTCCGTTGGCTTGCGAGCTGGAAAAATTAGACTTCGATCAGGACAATCACATCGTGTATAAAGTCATGCATAATGATGGCAGAGTTTTGTCAGTTCCATGTGAATTCCCTGCTACTTGAAAACAAAGAAAATGGATGCTGTTGCTGGCGAACAGCGCAACGCGAGTTAAGCTTTTTTTTAAGTTGGCAAAAGTTTGATCTACTAGCCAACTAGCTCCGCTAGTGGGAAAACGCATGGGACTCATGAGTTGCAGCGCTATCCTACTGCATGCAGAGGGAATTTGAAAGACAACCGTTTATCCCGCCCCTCGGATTAAGCACTGCGAATGGTGAGTTCGCAAACCCTACATCTTGATGTGGGTCTGGCTCATCAGGCTACCTGAATACTGCTGTTCTGTCACATGATATTGGGCAGCAATAAATAAAAAACAGTAGGCCAATTGTTTTGTGGTTATGTGGTTGCCTAGCAATATTGCCCAATAAGTAGCCCCATGTATCTTCAGTTTAAGGGATGGGGATGCAGATCCTGTCAAGGACAAGGTGAGGGATGTGGCATAGGCATTCCACGGAGTTCTGTCACCTGTAAGCTGTTGCTGTGGCTGAGACTTGTCTTCAGATTTGCGCTCATCTCCTCAACCAGCTGCCCTACCTCTAACTCTGGCCCCAGGTCTGCATGTGTCTTTGCGAGCCCAACCACCTCAGAGGAGAGGCTTGTGCTCAGAGTAGACTCCTCCTCCTCCTCCTCCTCCTCCGTGTGCTCTGGCCTGTCAGAGGCAAATGGGGGAGTGGTGTCAAACCAGCTCATTTGAGACGCCTCTGGGGAGGCTGAGGAGAGTTTAAACGACACCTGCCTAAAGAGGGACAAAGAGAGAAAGAATGGGGGGAGTGAGAGATGGAAGGAAAGAGGGAGAGAGAAAGAAAGACATGCCAAGTGAGGAATTGGTGCATTTTTAGAGGGAAGAGAGAACCACAAAAGTGAAATTGAGCAGCACAAATAGCACCAAACATTTTTCTGGTCTTGTGTTGATTATCGGTATCAAACAATAAGTGTTCCATGACATCTCCAGTTTTATCTTACAGATTATTTGAATAAGAGTGTGGTGGCTAGAGGGTTGAGGTTTAACAACATAATGTAGGTTAGAGTGTGGGGCTCAGAGCAAGGGTTAGAGTTCAGTTTTTGTATTCATTACTTGGTTAGAAATGTTGTGGGAAAATCAGAATAGGGAATTATGACAAAAAATGATGAAGACCTACCTTGGTTTGATGGAGAGCTCCGAGAACGAGCGTGTGACCCCTTCTTCTGTGGCCCCGTGCACCCTGCTCTGCTGCAGGGAGGAGTAGAGGCGGGTGGTGACCTCACGTGAGGATGCTAGCACAGAGAGAGGAGAGGAGGGCCAGGAGCGAGCGAGGGAAGACGGCAAAAGAGAGGAGAGGAAAGGCTTGGAGAGAGATGGCGGAGGGGATGGAGGAGGAGAGGATTGAAAAGGTTCGATGTCACTCAGCAGGTCCTCCACTCTGTCTGTTGACATCTCGGAGCGATGGGTGCCCACCTTCACACACACACACACACACACACTCACGTACACACACACACGACACTAGGGTTTTTGAGCGTTTCCCCCAAATTTCAGTGTGTTTACCTTGGTGGGTTGATTTAAGTATTTATGTAATTAACTAGATAGCAGACTTGATGAATTATCCAAAAACTAAAAATAGTTAACTTAATATTGAACCCATTTAGGTACAGGGTGTCTGCATACATCAAGAACTCGCCGACTGATTGTCAGCAAACAGTGGGCAACGTTAAAGGCTTTATGATGAACAAGGACCAATTTGCTCAACAAGTCGTAACTTAATGTTGCCAATCCTGCCATATTCAACTTGGCAAAAGTTAATATTAGCGAGGTGGGTTATCATCATTCTTGTCACAGATTGATATACACAACTATGCATACTTGTAAACATGAAGGTTACTCATCCCAACCCTAAAAAGTTACCTGACAATAACAGCACAGCTGAGGCAGTCCATCTAACGTTAGCTATCACTAGCCAAAAAGTAGTAAAGTTTGCAAGAAGTTTCACAGAAGTAAATCTGCATTAACGTCACATTCTTTCGACACGGGTGTTGCTCTGTTTTAACTCTGCACACTTTAGTTAGCTAACGTTACATGGTTAGCTATCGCTAACGTAACGTAAACGGTAGCTTAGAATACTACAGTTGAAATGATTTGCAGTTCAACTTAGCAAATACTTCACTGGAGACGATACAAGAGCACTTTAGAAGTGCTTAAATAAAGACAACAGTTTCTTACCAACTCTGAGATTTGACAGCTTGTCCCAAAGTTTATTCCAGTAGTTTGTTTGTTTGTTTGCTACAAAATTCCCGAGAGGAAAAGGTTTGAAAGAAACGGACACAAACTCTCGGGCCCCAACCGCGCCATAGCAACGAACGACCGTTGGACGTCATCAAAAGGGGACGGGATATAAAGCAGGCAGGACCCATCTTTAACTGTCAATGGGCAGGACAAACTTCTGATTCCTAGATTTTTTATTTATATAAACAACGAATATAAATGAATCAAGAAAGGAAATATGCTGCAGTACGGAACTGTCCCCAAAGAGTATTTTGAAGTTGCATATTCTATATGGGCCACTGAGAAGGTCTAGGCCAGCAAACCTCAAAATCACTTTCCATGGAAAACAATGATGACCTACCCATCTTTCATGAGGCACATCATAGGTTGAGCAAGTGATGCAAAACTAACTGGACAAAAAGTCAAAACCTTGCTCTTCATCCCACTACCAATAACACAAAGGATGGATCAGGCCCTAAGTGAACCACACTTGACTTGGGAGAACACCCCACCACCCCTCATTCTTCGCCATTGGGCTGACAACAGGGTGGTATTCCAGATACGTAGCTTAATGTCAAACTTGGGTAAATTAACTCAGAGTCAGTGCTAAACCTCCTAAAAAAAGAAGCCCTGTTGCTTTGTTTTGCTAGGAGATAAAACCACAGGTCTCTTCTATAGGTACATCTACCACTTACTCTGAGTTAACTTACAGTTTGATCATAAAACCACGTTGTTGTCATCATCCTGTCATCCTGAAAATTTTTCTGCAAAATTTGACTTCAAAAAAGAGGGATGAGAAGCCAGGAAATGACCACCTAGAGAAAACAATAATTCATTCTTGCACCATTTTATATCCCGAAAGTAATGCCTTCTTGATGCAACATACTGTTCTGAATGTGAAAAAGTAGCATGTAAATCATCTGGACATATTGCGGTGTGCTGTGATGGATCTAAAGGCTTAAATTACATGAAACACGAATGAATGTTGCGGTCAGGTAGGCCAGCCTAAATAAGCCTTACTGTTGAGTGGACCTCTGTGTTATGGATACCATTTGAAGATCTATACCTTTAACAGCCATTTACATGAGATTAAGAAATCTGCTATTCTTTGGTTTTCTGAAACTGCACCAAAGACTGTCAATGTATACAAGCAACAGGCTATTGAATTACATGTGGGCAATGTCACGTTTAAATCACGTCAGTGATTTAAAAAAAAAAGTTAATCAAGTGAATCAAAGTGAGGCAAGTGAATCAAATCAATCTTATTTAGACATTTCTTTACAAAGATAAGGGAATTGTTCAAGATGATCATGCTTCACTGTCTCTTCTCTTCAGCTGTGTCTGAGTTTGAGCTTGTCAGAGGGTGTGTGTGTGTGTGTGTGTGTGGTCCCATCAAAACATGAACTCCAATGCTCCTCTCATTCCACACAGACATCAGTTCTGCACTTGACCAGGAGAAAAGCAGCTAGGGGAAAAGATTCATGTGCACATCCAAACATATGTCCATTGATTCATTCATCCATCCATCCATCCATCAGTTTGTCCATCCAGTCTGTCAGAGTTCCCCTCTACATGTCCACAAATGTTGTCACAACGTAATCTTTGTGTTACGAAAACTTGAGTTATCCCTGGAGAAAGAAGACAGACAAGCTATGGTTAGCTTGAGAGAGGAAAGCATGCATTTGTGTGTGATGGTAATCATGGCAAAAATTGGTATTTCTGCTAATATTTAAAATTAGTCCTCCAGAAGATCTTGGTATGTTCTTAGCAAGATTCCCAGGCTCTAACTTTAACTATAGAGATAACAAATGTAAAATTGGCCCTGGCCCAAATATTCCTTGATGGCAGAAATCTGACGATTTTTCATATAGATGTCCATTTCTCAAGGTCACCGTGTACTGTCGGTACGAAACAATGCGAAAACAATCAGTTTTATCTTGATTGAGTTGCTGCAGCCAACAGCTAAAGTAGCCAGGCAGCTACAGAGCTACACTCTGGGGGCATGAACATGGGGGCTCACAAACATGCCCTCAGAGTGTAGCAATGTGTGCAAATCAAGATTGGGCTTGAGAGACTCACTATAAAGTAGAAGGTAGGTAGTTCAATATAAACTGTTTGTGTGGCTGTACATACTTGAGGCTGTCATTGTGGGTCTTGTACTCCATAATGGTGTTTGGTGGTAGGTTGAGAACACGTCTCAGAGTATCACGGATACGGGAAGTGGTAACCTGGTCACTGGCCGTCTTGTTCCAAATGGACAGGATGTCTTCCTGCACACAGGAAATGACATGACAAAGGTCATAACAAAGGTTATTTTTTAGTGCATGAACCTACCTATATCTCACATATTTATGCAATATACAAAGAGAACCCCAGTACTTCTCCTTTGTCTACTTTCATCCCTTTATGCCTTCTGCCTTTCTATTGCTCTACCTCTCCAAACAGTTTTCCCAAACCCTAATTCATTTCTCTATACCAATCATTTTGTTCTCATCAATTCAACCTTCCTCTCATGCACATAAACACATAATACATCTCTAATGTGATGGACATGGCACCATCTGAAATGTTTTCACATTTCCACCACTTAATCACTCGCTCGCTGTCCACCCTGTAAGCTCTCTGACACTGCTAAGTTACTATCCAGCAAAAAGGACACACCTGGAAGCGGATGGACACCACCACGCCACAGATCTCCTCCCCCACCATGAACTGCTCTCCCAGCATGGCCAGGATGATGTTCTCCCAGAAGCGGGAAGCAAGGCCCTTCCGTAGCCGGATGATCCACTTTCCTCCGTTCTTGTTGGCCTCATCCTACAGCACATACAAGGTTTACGCACAAAACCATACATACACCATCAGATACACATGCCGACCCCTTACACATACACAAAACCATACATACACCATCAGATACACATGCCGACCCCTTACACATACATAAATGTTTGAAATGCAAACTAACCTCCCACATTGGTTTGATGCCCTCTTTGAAGAGGTGGAAGTCACTGTGCCCTGTGAGGTCACCCGGCCGTACCAGATGGCTGTAGAATTTCCAGAACTGCTCCACCTATCAGATTTAGAGATCAGTCAGACTGGTCAATAACAACATGCTACCCAGAGATGGACATGTAATACAGTTGTCTGTATCAACTCTCTTCTATCGCACATCCCGTGAGCTTTCATGTGATCCCAGGCAGACCAGCTTGCTTGTTCGCCAAAGTCTGTTGTTGCTAGCAGGATGCCTGATGTCAGTTCATGCATTCTTCACCCACACACTTTGTATAAATGCATAACACTGTCAATGATATACACATCTGGATGTTAACTTCAAAACAGGCACATTACTTTGGATAGACAATAGCAATATATAACAGAGTGTAAAAAAGAAAACATTAACTCAACTCAACATTCGGCACCTCCGATATGTTTAGTGTTAAGACGTCAAATAGTTCGTTATAGTTACCAAAATGATAGCCAAGGAACCAGAAGTGAACACACATGGATGGCTATAAAACGGTGTTTTCATTACATAAATAAACATGCTAAAATACTTTTATAACCCTTAAGCCAGCTCTTTTCTATGTGATCTCATTGGCGATGCAGAATTTGTTTGCACATCCAACAGGATGGCATACCTGGTTACCGCTTAAAATAAACCCACAAATGCCCGTATGTTTCGGTGAACGAATATGATCTTTATGAACTATAACAGGAGTCAGCGTTGAGCACTTACCGAGGCCACAGTACCGATTTGGCGAATATTCTGTTCGTAGCTTTGAGTGTTGGCAGGTCGACTAGGCGTTCTGCGGGAGTACCAAAATGTGTAGTTATACTGAAGTGGATGTTCTCCCGCCGCAGGGGATATAGTCTGAAAAAGACAATGAAACAGATGAGGGGGGTAATGTGAGAATATTGTGACAATAAAACACTGTTCGCTAACTGCAATAGCTGGATGATGTAAACGTTACCTTCCGCCGGTTGTTATTATTGTTGTTTACTGTCCCACTGTCAGTGTCATTCTTGTCTTCCCGTGAGGACACCTCTTCATGATCCTCCCCTTCTTCCTCCTTTAAACTGCAAACACATGTTCAATCACGAGGTGAAAAATATCACAATAAATTAAGTCAACTACACTAAGAAAATAAAGCCATGAGTAATGTTTAACTCCACGTTACTCAGAGAAGGCACATGTGATTGGTGTGAATGAAATCAACTTGGTGATTGCGTAAACAAGGGGTTTTCGACTACAAACGCATGGTGCCGCCAGCTCACCAACAAACATTTGCACCTCAAATTAGATTTTAGCGCCTCATTATGGTTAACATTACATTTACCGGCTGTTTGTTTCTATTTCGCTGCCCTGTCTCAGACACTTAGCTAGAAAGCTAGCTTGCTAGCTATCAAGGTGTTTGAACTCCGTGGGGACTTACTGTTCAAACTGATTCATTCCGTCAGGTCGCCTATTTCTGAAGAATAAATCGCAGAAGTAAAGTTAATCCTGCGAGGAAGACTCTCTTAAAAGGAGACCGTTATGTAAGATGCTCGAAAACAGAAGTTTCTAAATTACAGACGGTTGTTTCATACAGATTGTTGTCTTCAACTCGAGGGCTAATTTCCATTTGACGCAGGCGCACCAGCACATCTGTGAATCAGACTACGGATTCTGGAAAGAGACAAAATTCGTAAAAGACTTACGTCTCACGTGAACAGGCTTCTTCTTGTTGTTTTTTGGCCGTTGGCATACAACGTTTGGTTGCATTACCGCCACCTTCTGAAAAGGAGTGTGAGTCTGAATAATTTATTTCCTTACCCTTATTCTCTTTATTATTATTGCAGATATCAAAGGTATCTCATCTTCTAGCTGATGGATTAACTGCTGTCTCTCATTACAATATCTAGTAGGCTAGGCATTATTGGTTCATTTTACTTCAAAAATGTCAAATATTATGGATGACATTGCTCCTTTTCAATTCAAGAAAGTTAAGGACAAACAGAAAGTACCATGGAAGCAAAATCCAGCGGTTAAACTACTAAAAAGAGAGTGTAGGAAGACCAAAAGAAAATGGCGTAAATACAAACTTCAGATCCACTATGAAATCCATAAAGAGATGCTCCGCATATATAACTCAATATGCAGAGCAAGACAGTCTTTCTTCTCTAACATCATCAGTAAAAGTTCAAATAACACTTCCTATTTTCAACCGTCGAAAAACAAATCCCCCTCACAATTAGCGCCTGAATTTCTCTACAACTAATATGCAAAGACTTTGCATCTTTTTTCAAGGGTAAAATTGAAAAAGATGATTACTCAACATATCTGCTCAATTAATTCAACATCCAGAACTTCCAGCTACAATAGAGAGAAATTTTACTTGATGTCAGATAGACTACGTATAGACTATGTGGCTTAGACACTCCTACACATTTCTTCAAAACTGTTTTTCACCTTATAGTGGCAGATGTCCTTCACATTGTAAATGTATCATTCATGTCTTATACTTTTCCTAAGTTACTGAAAAAAGCTGTTGTAAAGCCAATACCCTGGATGCCTCCATGCTAAAAATAAAAATAAAATGGCAAAACATATTGAAAAGGTAGTCTCTAATCAACTAACCACTTTTCTAACATCAAATGGGTATTTTGATTACTTCCAGACAGGTTTTCAGGTAATCACAGCACTTATGGTTTTCAATGACATACGCCTCAATACAGATTCAGGTAAAACATCAGTCCTAGTGCTACTGGACCTTAGTGCAGCATTTGACACTGTTGATCACAATATTTTACTATCCAGACTAGAACAGTGGTTCTCAACCTTTTTTCAGTGATGTACACCCTGTGAAATATTTTTTTCAGCCAAGTACTCCCTAACCAGCGCAAAGCATTTTTAGTTGAGAAAAAAGACTTAAAACAGAGCACTGTCCATCGTGTTTTCACAAGAATTACCGCTTCAACCACGACTCCATCGTTTGAGTTTTGACAGTGATTGACAGGTGATGGCAGGTGGCATGTGACAGGTTGGGTTGAACCATGCTGGTATGGGGGACTCTGGGTTTTTAGGATAATGAAATTGAATAGCCCATACTGAAATATAAAATTCATTTTATGAACTTATGTTTTCCTGAAATATTTATTAAATAATTGTTTTAAAGTATTTTTGTATATTTATCAACTGGCTTAAATCATATCTACAAGAAAGCAGCGTCTTTGTTGCCATTGGCAACTGTACCTCAACACCAACGTCTTTGACCTGTGGTGTTCCCGAGAGGTCGATCTTGGGGCCACTATTATTCAACCTCTATATTCTCCCACTTGGACAAATCATCAAAAATAATTTGATTTCATATCATAGCTACTGTATGCAAATGACACAAATTTACTTAGCTTTGTCGCCAAATGACTATGGTCCCCTAGAATCTCTTTATCATCGTATTGAACAAATCAACAACTGGATGTCTCAAAATATTCTTCAGCTGAACAAAGACAAAACGGAAGTAATTATATTTGGTAAAAAGGAGGAAAGACTTAGGGTTGGCACTCTTTTTGATACAAAAGGTTTGAAAGGGCTGATGTCAAAACATGATTTAGGAAAAACTCATTCATGCATTTATCTCCAGCAGGGTTGATTACTGCAATGGACTTTTCACAGGCCCTCCTAAAAACAGCTCAGGTGATACAAAATGCAGCAGTTAGGGTTCTCACAAAAACTAAAAGAACTGACCACATTACTTCAATTCTTAAGTCCTTACACTGGCTTCCAGTAAGTCACAGAATTGACTTTAAAGCACTACTGCTTTTTTATAAATCAGTAAATGGAGAAATTTCTGTAAGGGTGACCACTTTCACCAAGTTACAGACCCCAGACCCCAAATCTCTAGCGCCACCAACAGGTCAAAATTCATCAATTTTTAACAGCATTAATGCAAATATGTCCGCAATAGTTCGACCCATCAAGTGGATTAAGGCAAAAAGTACGGCCCCACCCACCAATTTACAAGACTTTACCATGCTCGCTGTAGCGCCACCAACAGGCCAAGGTGAAAACCTTCCAAAAGCTTCATGCGTCTCAAATTTTGTCCGTTTCTCACATAACTTGACACACATGATCTTCAGACCAGGCCACACAAAAGTTACGGGACAAAACTACTGGTTGGTCCTTTCTGTCTCTTTTGACATTGTACCAGGGTTGATTGGCTTAAATTGTCTTCCCTATGACCTTTAAGGTTTGCCCAGTACACCTGACTCAGCTGGTCCCTTCTAAGATTTAAAGGCATCTCCCCTATCTCTCCTTGGATGGCTGCCACTGGGGTTGTCTTCAATTCTCCACAACACATAGTCTTACACATTGACTCTGTATTCTATCCAGTTTGTTTAAAACAGTCTTAGTGTAAAGGGTTGCTTTAGCACACGACACTCTGGTCTTACATACACACACGTCACACACACAACACAACACACTGACACACGTTTTGTTGTATTGTTTTCAATCAAATCACAGGGATAAATGCTACAGAGCCACACTCGCACCCAGGCGTGGTGGTAACATTTTGGTGGCTCGTCCGGGATCGGTGCCACCTAGTGGACGATGATGATCAACAAAGAACTACAGAATTGTTAGCCTAGAAATCTATATGGACCCTAGCGGCAGGGGTCGGGTAGTCTAGCAACTCTCCTTTGGCTTGCAAGCTGGAAAAATTAAACTTCGATCAGGCCAATTACATCGTGTATAGATTCGGTAGGTGGGCTTAACATAATGATGGCAGAGTTGCGACGGTTCGGCGTGAATTCCCTGCTACTTGACAACAAAGAAGATGGATGTTGCTGTTGGCGAACAACGTGACACGAGTTAAGCTTTTTTTTAAGTTGGCAAAAGTTTGAACAATGATAAGATTCAGGTACAAGATCATTCATGTACCAGGGAAGCAGCTGGTGCTAGCTGACACGCTGTCACGAGCGCCACTTGGACCTGAAAACAACACAGTGTGACACACTGGAAAGAGAGTGTAAAGTCTACATAGATCACATTATGGACAACATTCCTGCAACAAAAACAAAATTGGAACAGATTAAAGACTTACAGAACAAAGACGGAACCATGAAACAACTCAGAGTGTACACAGAAAAAGGGTGGCCTGAGCACAGAACAGTTCCAGAGAATCTCCAGCCATACTGGTCATACAGAGCGAACATACATATCGCAGAAGGGATCCTCCTGAAGGGAGAACAAATTGTCATCCCAACATCTATGTGCAGAGAGATGCTGGAGAGAATCCACCATGGCCATCAGGGCATGACTAAAGTGCTTTGCCAGAGCACAACAGTCTATGTGGTGGCCAGGGTTAACAAAGGACATCAGAGAACTGGTAGAGCGATGTGAAGTGTGCTGCCAGTACTCTAATTACCGCACAGAACCACTTCTCACAACCCCCTTACCTGCAAGACCATGGCAGAGACTGGCTGCAGACCTCTTTCAGTGGGAAAAAAGGCCACTACCTAGTCATAATTGACTATTTCTCAAGATACATTGAGGTAGCAAACCTGCCAACACTCACAACTGCGACCACAGTGGAGAGGCTGAAAGTCATCTTCGCCAGATTCGGCATCCCAGAGGTCTTAGTGACTGATAATGGGCCGCAGTTTGCGTCTTTGGAATTTGCAGCATTTGCTTATGAATATGACTTTAAACATGTCACTAGTAGTCCCAGATATCCTTAGAGTAACAGGGAGGCGGAGAGAGCTGTCAGAACCGTAAAGCAGATACTGAGCAAGAATCAAGTTCATCAGAAAGCTCTCTTGGCCTACAGAACAACACCGTTAGCTAATGGAGTCTCACCCACCGAACTCCTGATAGGAAGAAGGTTGAGGTTAACAGTTCCGGTTCCTCAGCAAACTCTCAAGCCAAAGTAGCCAGACCTCCAAGGGAAGACTCAAGGCTGAAAGAAAATCAAAAGACAGCTTATGGAGCAAGACACAGAGCCAGAGAGTTGGCAATACTCGTACCTGGTCAGAGAGTATGGATCAGGACAGCCAAGACCACCGGAACCGGAACAGTCCAACAACAATCTTCAACTCCAAGATAGATGTGTAGACAGAACCTGCCAACCCCGACTCTAGGGCGACTGTGACCAGATCCGGGAGAATCTCCCGTCCACCAGAAAGACTGGACTGGTAACACACACACTTTAGCTTTAGCAGGCCTGCTGTTAAAATAAGCAGAATAAACCACTAAGGCAGAGTCAGAAGGTTCAGGTAGTCTACCCTGTCCTTCAGATTAGGAAAAAAAAAAAGAATGATGCTGTTCATGTTTGAAGAAAATATACAATACTGAAAGTGTGTCATATAAAAAGAATATGGTTAATGACTAAAGGGGTGCAAAGGAATGTCAGGACCCTAGGGGGCACTAATGAGTTGTGAAGTGTTTGATGCAACATGGAGAAGAATAAGTTAATAAAGTAACGTAGTAAGTAACGTAGTAAGAATCATCGTCGTCATCTTCGTTGTGGTCTAATCGTCAAACTCACACTTCAAACATTGTACAGTTAGTGGTGTTCGCTGATGATTAAAAACAAATATATCGGCGCAATGTATGATTTCATGATTTTTTTTGCTATAGTGGAACTATTTTTTCAGATACCTTACAACCGTGTATAAACTTCCGCTCGGTATTTGAGTCTGAAGCATACACAGTTGCTCTGCTCACGCTAGCCTTCTGAGAGACGGAGAGTCTTCCAACAGAAATCAATGGGATTTTACAAAATGGCAAATAAATCACGACAGAGACTGTATTTTGCTACGCTACTTGTTTTGGAACACCAACGAACATCACTAACCACTCGGTAAGTTGCAGTTTTGAAAACGAACGTTAAGGGTTGTTTTAAAGACATGTTTTTGCATGCCTGTAGCCAGCCACTCTGAAACAGTCAAAGGCGATTCTAAACGAGTCAAAAAGTTGAGACAGGACCCATCGTCAACATTTCTGTCTCCACCGCTCCAGTTTATCCAAAACAAACCAGAAAAGGGACTCAAAGTGCTAAATACCGAAATTATCCTTTAAATTCATATGCGAGTCAGGTGACCCAATACTTTTGCCAATATAGTGTATGTTTCCTAATGCCATTTTCAATCCATTAGTTAAGGAAAACAAACCAATTTCACCTACATCTTGCCTTTCTTTAAATTTAACGACTACTTTCAAATCCTCTTCCTGAGTTTACTTCGCACATCTCTTCCTACTGCATCAGATATGTCTTCAATACTCCTCTTCGATGGTCCTTTCCCCATTCCCTCAGCCCCATTAGACCTATAGCGTTGTTTAATCCTCCTCTCCCTCTACCCTGTACATAACCTTGCTTTTTCCATTCCTCTAGACCTTTTAACCAATCCTCATTCCCACCATCATCCATTATACTATTCAGACCCAGTCACACATCATGTTATGCCAAACTGCCAGATAAACTTAAATAGTAATTAAAGAAAGATCTCTTGGAGATTCAAACAAACCGCTAGCCTGGAGAGAATCTAGAAAGATTAAGGGCTGTATTTTGCACCCTGGTGCATGGCGTAAAACTCGTTTTCCACCCGGCGCAAACTTTAATTCCTTATTTTGCACGTTTATTTTTTAAACAATGCGCCCAGGGGTGTGGCAATTAACAACTTAGGGAGTGGCTTAGCGCATTGTCTAAAAATCGCTATTGTACACCTGGTCAGAAGTCTATGGCGAGTTGTTAAATATGTTATTTTAAGAGCGCAATGTCAACAGCCATATTGGCAGGTGCACACACCATCCTCATTCATGAACGCACACCAGCGCACGTCCATGCAACTTTTGACGATTACAAGGAAATATAATTAGAATAAAGATATTACGAAATACTGTACATCTCATGATGAGTAGTTATTCACCATCATTTGCAAATTGGTAATGACGGTCAAAAGTGATTAGGGGAGAGGCAAGAGACACGTATGGAGCACAGCTGAAGACGCACTGTCACGAAATATAAGTATAAATATAAGTATATATACTCTTTTGATCCCGTAAGAGAAATTTGGTCTCTGCATTTATCCCAATCCGTGAATTAGTGAAACACACTCAGCACACAGTGAACACACAGTGAGGTGAAGCACACACTAATCCCGGCGCAGTGAGCTGCCTGCAACATCAGCGGCGCTCGAGGAGCAGTGAGGGGTTAGGTGCCTTGCTCAAGGGCACTTCAGCCATGGGGGTTCGAACCGGCAACCCTCCGGTTACAAGTCCGAAGCACTAACCAGTAGGCCATGGCTGCCCCCAAATTCATCAATGTTTCATTCAAAATTTATTCATCAATGGAGATCATTCACCATCTCATAAACATCTAAACCTGCACATTACAAATTCACAACTGTGTGCCAAACACACACTTAACAGATGAATAAATACTTCCTGACCCCCTCATACACACACACACACACACACACACACACACACATCTCTCCAGAAGACACACTCATGTCCTTCAGCTGAAGAGGCTCCACACTTGGCCTCTTGAGAGTAAGAAATCTAAAAAAGGCGGCCCTGTCAAACCTAAGATGGAAAAGATGCTTCTCTCGTGCCCCCTCTCCATCCCCAGTAACCCCTCAACAATATTCTGTCTATCTCTTTCTCCTTTCTCTCAGCGATCCTCCCATTCACTCCTTCAGCCCATTCTTTCACTGATCCTTCTCTATCTCTAATCTCCTCTCTTTTACCAAGACTGTGGGAAAACTCAAACGTCATTCCCTTCTTCAACACACATGGTTCTTTGTGTTAATTTCCGTTGGTAAATTTGAGTAAACCTTTTTTACCAATTTTCTTCTAAGAATGTAAAAGATGGATATGGAGACAAAAGAGAAATATCTACAGGAAAGAGGAGCAGTTGATTTTCACTCCCCCTTTATAATGGCATGTATTGTTTAACTACTACTTTTTCAGCAATAACAATCTTCACCCAAACAGTTTAACTGGAAACCAGTCTGAGTTTGCTACAGAAGTTTGCTTTAGTGAAGTAGAGCCACATGACGCTGGTAAATTCTGGGGAAGTATTTTTTATGATGACTTAAGGTATGTGATCATTTTTTGTAAGGAATGAGGAATTCCCTTCTGAGGAATATCTGTTTCTGAACCATTATTTATACTAGTGAAGAGTGATATGCACTAATCAAAATAATTGACCACATTGATGATTAAATTGAAAAGATACAACACTGGATGGTTTACACTTAAGGCCTGTTTTTGTATGAATTGTATTTTTATTTAGAGGAAAAAATCACAGAAATTCGTGTCACATCCATCTGTATTAGTGTGTCAGTATGCTGGACTCATGTCTCTAGATTTCCACATGAATGAGGTCACAAAAAACACTAATCTGGGAAGGGCGTGTCACACACTGAGCCCCCTCCTCACTCCTGTCTCAATAGACCACTAATCCGAGCATCCCACCTCCCGGTAGCCCAACGTACGTGCACGCACGCACGCACGCACGCACGCACGCACGCACACACACACACACACACACACACACACACACACACACACACACACACACACTCATGTCAAACATCCCCCTGATTCCCATCTTGTCAGTGTTCCTCCTCTCTCCCTCACCCCATTCTTCACTTACTCTAACAAGTACACAGAAAGGATCAAATAATAATGTGTATCTAAATATTTCTAAATTAAATTACATTTCTAAAGTAAATTTGTTAATAATAACATGGTAAACATTTAATATAGTGTTCCAAATCATTTCAAAAGCGAATGATACATGGGGCAACTTTTTGACCAATGGACAATTTTTCTTCAAGAGTATTTTTGTTTGGGTACATTCCCATTGATATATGATATCATTTTTTCAGGAGTACTTTAATCATACAAATTGGCAATTGTCTTGGTCATCCAGTCAGAACATTGGAACCAGTTATGTGGTTACTCAACAGCATTGCTCAGAAAGTTGCCCCATGTATCTTCATTTTTTTAACTTTATATATCTCTTTTTTTACTTTTTACCTTAGTATTTAGAGTTTGTATCTAATATGTATATTTGCATGTGTGTTTATTTTGTGAGTTTGAGAGAGAAACAGGAGCAAAAATGTCTGTGTGTGGCTTATGTTTGGACAAACATGCGTGTGTGTGTTCCGGGTTGGGGGGATTAGCGCCATGTCAGAGGCAGAAGGGACAAGTGTTGTTCTTTTTTTGCCAGACTCTCCAGGACAACAGCGGTGGGGAGAAAAAAAGAGGGGCGTGGACCTGAAGGCCAGTGCAAGAGAGAAAGCGACACAACTGAATAAAAGAATAAAACATTGCATAGGACATAGAAATATGTTCCCTTTCTGTGCGTGTGTGTGCGCTCTCCCACCCTTCTGCTGTCTGCCATGTTTTATACGCCTCCTATGTGTGTGGGCTCGCATGTGTGAATGTGTGTGTTCCCTGCTGCAGTTTCCCAATGCAAAACATCGTACACACATGCAGGAGGTTTTCAAATAACCCAGAAAGGTTCATCACACCACACACACTGAAATGGAACATTTACGATGACCTGCATTCTCTCCAAGTTCTTCATTCAAGCATGCTTAGAGGTTTGGTGTTTTCATACTGTTACCTTATCTTGAACAGTAAACGTCTCTGAAAGGTCTTCATGTTAGATAAGTAAATGGTAAAGCAGACTGTCATGAGTGTAGCGAGAAGACAATTATAGCCCCCTATCACCCTGTTGCAGTATGTAATTTATAGGGAAATAACAAATAGATGGGTATCAGAGCTGTGCATGCTCTCACCACCTCCTCAGCTGTCAATCAGTGTTGATGGACGGCATAGGAATCTTTTTGGCACAAACCCTAATCCCTCAATAGGAAGGGGGGGCTGTAAGTGACACTTCAGACTTATGAATTAAACAGATCTTTAGCTCTCAATACACACACACACACACACACACAAACCCGATATAGTGACTTAAAGCTTCTCCCCTCAGTCATCCTCTTCCTCTGTTTCTTCATCTTGTCTGTCTGTGTAACCCTTGAGCCTGTATTGTCTCCATCTGCCTCTGCAGTATAAATTCACCAGCAGTGTGCTCGGCCTCACTGCCTGCTCACACACCTGTAGCTACACATCTGAGAGTGTGATTTTGTTTGGGTTTTATTCATATTTAGAAGAGATCATAACCATTTTGGACATCCTGACAGACTTGGGCCAATCCCATCGTTTTATATCAGTGATAGGGCTTTTGCAGTCGATTGTGTTACATTGGGTGAAGATACTGCGAGTTCCTTGCAGAGAGGCGTATACATTTGGCAAGATTACAAAGCGTGAACGCTTCTAAGGCCATAGACCTTGGAAGCACGTTGAAGAGAAAACATGAGTTCACCAGTGTCACTGAAGGCACAGCAAAAGCAGCGTGCGCATCGAAAGGTATGTGGTGGTATGGTCGACGCTTACCGCGCACTCACTCACACGCAGGAACTGGAACACTGGAACTCGTGTCTGAACATTTGGTTTCGGTGATTTCAATTCACTGTTGATGTTTTCGGTGTTAATTCTTGCTCTCCTTTTTGTTTCAGTCATCCAAGCCGTTGATGGAGCGCCGCCGTCGCGCGCGCATCAATGCGTGTCTTGCACAATTGCACGTTTTGCTTGCGCGGGCCCGTATCACACAGGTAGCTGTATAAGTCATGTTCTGTATTTTTGAATTCTGAGTTAGAGGTGTTTATGTGACGACTGATTTATTTACAACGGGACTTTTGCAGACTTGTCGACGTTCAAGGTTGGAAAAAGCAGATATTCTCGAAATGACTGTTCGTCACCTTAAGTCCATTACCTCTCAAAATACAGGTAGGCCTACAATACGGTTCCTCCCTGCACAATAATGTGTAAGCTTAAATAACTTGGCTTCTGTAGGACATATACAACCAGATTTGTGCTATTGTAGGCTATGCCATAGAAGTTGAGAACTCCATAAATCATATGACACGGATTTATTTCCCAATACACAGATGCGACACTATGGAGCCGATTCTACTCTGGTTACACCGATTGCACACGAGAGGTCTCGCGTTTCCTGAGTATTTCCGGCGCACATCAATGGAGATCTGCATTTCTCCAACCTGTACGACAAAAGCTTTCTGTTACAAATACCGTGACAATTGACAATTTAAATGTTGACCAACAGTTAAACTCCAAGTGGCTTTTACCAACACTTTGTACGGCAGGGGTAGCAAAGGGACCTCTCTGTTCCGCGTTGAACCCCGCGTGTTCCCAGGGTTTGCTGCCACGAGTGCGTTCCGAAGACAGTACAACAGCAAAAGCAATTTCACGAGCGGTGCCTTCAGTGATGAAAACAGAACATAAACCTGAACTAGGTGGCATTAATGTATGGAGACCGTGGTGACGGAATCCAAATGTGGACTGGTTTGACTGGAGGGTAATAATTCATATGCATCAGTGTACGTTAATGTTCTAATTATATATTCATCAAATATGTGATGGATTTGATAACTAAATATGTGATGGATTTGAGTTTGCAAGTAATTTTGCCTTAAACAATTTGTGTAATAAAGTGTGATTATTTCCATTTGACTTTGGCCCTGTCTGTTTTCAAAATAACTGTCCAAGGTGGAGTTCAACACCTCTGTATGCTTTTAAAAATAATTATTTATTAAAAAGGGCATGCTAAACAAACAGGCCTGTTACACAAACCCTGGTGTGCATCAACATAAACCCTTGCTTGTTAGATACCATCCATAAACTTTGACCTTATCCTACCGAAGCTAGACACTGAAGTTCAAGGAGTCTGAGCCATGGATGGAAGTCATTGTGGAATGGATGCACTCAGATTACTCAGCAAACACATTCAAATAAATTAGGCTTATAAATGAATACATTTAGTAGATTGTCTTTTCTCCTCATATATGCAGATCACCTTGACCTTTTGCACTCTGTCTGTCTGTCCAATCTGCCTCTCATTAGTCCTATTTATCCCAAAAATAGGGTAAATCAATGAATACACTCCATTAACTTTGCTGGGAAAGAGCATCTAAGAGAATGAGAGAGCAAGAGCTAGAGAGAGGAGAAACAGCCATTAGTGCAATCGCTATGTTTCTATGGTTACAGTCCTGGAGTAGGCTTTGTAATGAGGTCTGAATGTCTAAACAAGGCTTCAAAGAGTAGCAGTCAAAATATGGTCAGCTCTACTTTGTCCATCCACATCACGTCCCATGAGTGTTGCGCCAACTCCTTCGTCAGTGTTAAAAAATGTCCTCTACAGTTTGATGTCATAATGGCATGCCGCTGAGTGATGAGTCAGTAGGGAGAATAGCAGCATTTCTCTGCCTGTGTTTGGCTTACAGAGCCCAGAAGCAAGAGTGACACAGAAAGCATAGTGCTATCAGCAGAAGATCGAACACAAGAATTAGTTACAGAGTATACAGGAGGATGTTATGACCAAACAAGAGACTAAAAGAAAAGGATACCAGTGGTTCACACACAGGAGGTGGTTATGAATTGTGACTTAAGGTCTGTGATAAAAATATATGACTGAGATAAGGACTGGAGAAGATCATATGTAAATTTGTTAAAAGAGAGAAAAGACAACAGATAGATCAGAGGAAGTGATTATTAATGAAGGACAATGATTACAGGAGGGAATGGTGTGACTTAGCCTACAGAGTACTGATAAAAAAACAGATTATGAGTGCAATATAGGGGTATGTACAGATGGAGGTTCTACATGATAGAGTACATGGGTTAAGACATAATGGTGCACTTTGGAGCAGAACGGAGGCACATTTAAAATGAGTGAGGTTCAGAAGTTCTGTTTTGTGCTGTGAGATGGTTCTGGTAATCCATCCAGAGAGAGAGGTGAGGGAGAGATACTGTATGAGTGAGAGAGGGGAATGGCAGACAGGCACGGAAGCAAGCGGCAGAAAGGACAGGAGGTATGCTAATGAGAAGGAGAAAGCTTTTCATCTGCAGCACTTAGCACTCTATCTCTTTCCTGGATTAGTCCTGATTAGTGTAATTAGTGCAAAACAGCCATACCCATGCCCTTCCTGACACATTCTGCGCGTACATACAAACACAACCGTACACATGCCCTACATAACACATACGCACGGTACATAAACCACCCCCCACCCACACACACACACAATCATTCTTATACCATATCCATTCATGCATAACCTTCCACTCTTTCCCTTTTCTCTCTCCATACATCCCTTCCTTCCACTCTTTCACTCTCTCACTCAGAGCTCAGTGCATGTAACAGGCGTAAGGCCATGGACTAGGAGGGTGGGACCCAGCTCGTGCGTCACTGCCTCCAGCTGGGCCAGGTAGGTGTGCGACTGGTCAGCGGGCGCCGGTGGACGCGGCAGGTAGAGGAAGCGCACGTCGGCCTGGGCGCTGTTCTCCCGCAGCATGTCATTGACCGAGAGCAGGAAGTCCGGCGAGACGTGTGGCGCCGTCCTGGCCCAGCCGCCACTCTCGCCGTCCTCCCCTCCTCCCCCGACGTCCCCTCCGCCCGGCGTGGCCGCACGGCGACGGCTACTACTGCCGCCCCCCTCCTCCATCACCGCCGTCTCTGTGGTCCCCACCTCCCACATCACCACTTGGATGGAGGCGCGGATGCGCAGCTTCTGCAGCAGCTCCCGCAGCTCGGCCTCCTTCTGCAGCCAGCCGGCTCCGGGCCAGGCGCCCTCGCCCTGCGAGTCGGCCTCCACGCACAGGAAGATGCGCATGCGGGCGTGGCGCCAGGCGGCGGCCATGTTGAGCACGCAGGCCAGCTGCAGCAGGAACAGGCTGCAGACGTCCACGAAGCCGCCGCTCTCGGGCCGCAGCAGGTTCAGCGGCCACACGTCGATCAGCTGTGTAACGCCGGCGCCGCCCAGTGGCTGCAGCTGGTGGAAGTAGCGCGCCAGGCATACGTTCTTGCCCATCTTGATGGCATCTCGCACCATGCCAACGTACTCCTCAGGGCCCAGGCGCCAAGGTGACTCGTGATTGCGTACGGGTGGGAAGTGTGCCTGCAGTGAGGGCAGGTCCACGTTGAGAGTGCTCGCACCGCCATAGAACACCGGGTCCTGCAGGAAGTAGTCATCAGGGACGCAGTTGTCATAGAAACCCAGGATAAGTGTATTGGGCTTCATACCACCTGTAAACAAAGGAACAACAGACCACAGTGGAAGAAAAAAAGCTCATTAAGTTATTAGATTGTGACCTTAAAATGTGTGACTTTTGTGTGTGTGATACATGAAAAGTCTCAACTTAACACAGAAACTGATTACATTCTCTGATCTAATATTTACCATGACAGGCTCCTGCTAGATGATCAAGACAGCTTAATGTACAATAAAAATCCGGTGAATAGAACATGTATGTGTGTGTGGGTGTGTGTGTAAGTGTGTGTGCGTGTACGCATGTTGAGAGTACTGAAATCAGAATTCATGTCTTATTATTTTTATCTTTCTTATTTAGGTTTTATATTGAGTGTCTTTATGTTTACAGTCAGAATTATGTGTTATGTGTTCTGTTTTCCCACATATGACATGTTTTTATTTCATTATGTTCCTGTACAATTCCTGAGTATAGCTTTGTGTGGCTGTGTCTTTAGGGATAAGGGGGAATATGATGTTTTTGCCGATTCAGTGTGGTCCACGTAAGCTGGGATGACCAAACGCATCACTTAGTAACCTGGATGGACACTTAAACCCTGACTATTTGCTTGTTTAGCTAGAGCAGCAGGTGGATCATTATGTGAAAGCATGCTGTCTCTCCCTTGGTGTTGTTAGATTTTAGTGGTTTTCTGTATGTCATTCTTTTGGTTCTTTGTTTAATACTGCAGAAACTGCGGGGACAGGATGTTTATTGTAAGCAGACAGAATGTTGTCACCTTACTATAGCAAATGGTGTACCTAACTAATTGTTCCCCCACAAGACGTCTTAATTGAATAAGGCTATATCACTGTCTGTTTCCCCCCCTCCAATTTGACCCCAGACGTGAATGTATATTCTGGTATTATAATTATCCAGGAGTTTCCCAGATCTTTGCTTCAGTTCATTACCTTGGCTTCACCTTGCAACACTGTGCTGTGCTGTGCGTACAACAGGGTTACCAGAACTCTGTTGTTACCTCCAGAATAAAGAACAATTTTTTCGCAAGCCAGCCTCAAGTTTTTACCTGCTCTTAACTACACTGGAATCTACTCGGTCAACTGTGTCTCCATTTGGAATTAAGGAGACAATTTTAATAGCATTCTTCAGTGTGGATCACTGGAAATAAAACTTCTTCCTGATTTGTTCTACCATTGCCTGAACTGGGTCCTCATTCATCTGTGGTATCACAATTTCCCATCAGCGTGTACATGTGCGTGCATGTGTATGTGTGTGAGGTCTCACCCAGGCCTGTAATGCGGAGCAGGTGCTGTGTACCCTGCCGGACAGATGAAGAGAGTGTGAGGTCCACAAAGGCCTTCACCTCCAGCAGGTCCACCAGACTCAGCCAGTGCTGATACTGGGCCTGCACTGGGTCTGCGGTCATGGAGTCTACAAGAGAGAGACACACAGAGAGTATGTTAGTCTAGCAATTTGGACTTTAAATTGGACTTTAATTGAACTGGAAAGACTGCGCATGCGACAGAGGGAGAGAGAGAGAGATAAACAAAAAACACAAAAAGAGGGCAGTACAGTAGAGTAGAAAGACCTTTCCACAATATGACACTGTCTTTGAAAATAAAAAAACACCAATCAAAGTCAAAGGCAGAATTTAAGAATTTACATTACCCAGATCCCCCAGATGCACATGCCCCAGTACAAACAGTCCGCCTTTCTTGAGCTGATTGACGAATGAGATGAGCTGACAGGAGGACCGTGGGTTGGACACCATCAGCAATACCTGGGGCCGCCAAAACTTCACATGTTCCTTCCGCACATCCAACATCAGGAGGTACTTACGCACCTGCGCATGCACATACACATACACATACACATACAAAACATTGCCAACACTGCATACACACATTTGGTTAGAGGAATTTGTCTTCAAGAGTTCATTGCATACTACATAGTACTGTACGTGTATGTTTTTGTGTCTGTGTTTGTGTGTGTGTGTGTGAAAGTTTACCTGATGGAAGATGAGCGCCTGGCTGATGTATCCCCAGCTGCTGGTGGCTGATCTGTAGTGAATGAAGAGGAGCAGCAGCAGAAGAAGAGCTATGCTGGCTGAGGAGAACAGAGGCTCAATGACAAACATCATGACTACACTACCCACAATCCCCAGGAGGCAGGAATGCCAGGAAAAGAACTGGAATGTGGGCCTGCAAAAAACGAAATGGAGAGAATGGCTCTTAGAAAGATTAGCACCCTATTAGAAATATACATCCACATTATGGCAGAAATCCATTAACAGACCTATAAGTCAATCTTGTATCAATGCAGATATGCAGAACCTCTCCCACCACACCCAAACACACACACACACACACACACACACACACCTGAAGTTGGGAGCAGATGCCCACTCCAGGGCAAGGCAAGCCAAGTCAACTGCAGCATAGGCTAGGAGGTAGAACACAGTTACCAGACTGGTAATGGAGTTCAGCTGACCTGCAAACACTACACACTACACACACACACACATACAAAACACTGAGGAGAACAGAGGCTCAATGACAAACATCATGACTACACTACCCACAATCCCAGGAGGCAGGGAATGCCAGGAAAGAACTGGAATGTGGGCCTGCAAAAACTTAAATGGAGAGAATGGCTCTTAGAAAGATTAGCACCCTATTAGAAATATACATCCACATTATGGCAGAAATCCATTAACAGACCTATAAGTCAATCTTGTATCAATGCAGATATGCAGAACCCTCCCCACCACACCCAAACACACACACACACACACACACACACACACACCTGAAGTTGGGAGCAGATGCCCACTCCAGGGCAAGGCAAGCCAAGTCAACTGCAGCATAGGCTAGGAGGTAGAACACAGTTACCAGACTGGTAATGGAGTTCAGCTGACCTGCAAACACTACACACTACACACACACACACACACACACACACACACACACACACAAATCAAATACAAATACACACAAGTGTGTATTTAAGTATTTACGAAAGTGCTTTACTGCAAGTACTTAATACTCATAGACGGTTAGAAAACATACAGACAAACAACCAACAAAATTACCAACCAACGAAACCAAAAAAAAAAAAAAAAAAAAAAAACAACCAACGAAATTAAGCATGTGTTACAGTTTCATACTTCGTAAAGTTAGACAGAAATTGGCAGATTCACAAGATTCACGTTTTGCGGTTCATAGTCATATACATAGTCAAGTTTATTTATATAGCACAATTTAAAACAACCTGTGGTTGACCAAAGTGCTCAAAAAAAAAAAAAAAACAGATAAATAAATAGCTAATATAAGACAAAATGAATCAAGACACATACAAAAAAAAAAATACAACAGGAAAATAAAACTAAAATAATATGTACATATATATAGCCTATAATTACATTCCACAATTCATTTAAAAGCCATTAATAGCATATGTTCTTTTAACTTGGCTCTACCAATAGTTGGTGTAGATCTAATGTGAAAAGGGAGGTTGTTCCACAACTTGGGCCCAGCTACTGAAAAAGCACGGTCACCTTTATTTTTTAGACGACTCTGAGGTACTGAGAGCAGTTGTTTATCTGATGACCTCAGAGTTCTGGGAGGGCAGTGAAAGTGTACAAGCTCACTTGGGTATTGGGGAGCTTGTCCATTTAAAGCTTTGAAGACAAAAAGAAGAATTTTGTAATCTACTCTAAATTTCACTGGTAGCCATTGCAGAGATTTCAAAACTTGAGAAATATGTTGTGTCTTTTTAGACTTGGTGAGCAGCCTTGCAGCTGCATTTTGCACCATCTGAAGTCGGGATAGAGTGGACTGAATGACACCAAAATAAAGGGAGTTACAGTAGTCCAGGCGGGATGAAATAAAGGCATGGATCAATATTTCAAAGTCTTTGAAAGAAAACATAGTTTTGGCTTTACTTAAGATTCTAAGGTGGTAAAAAGATGACTTGACAACAGCATTAATTTGTTTCTCAAATTTAAAATCAGGGTCAAGTAGCCAAGATTTCTTGCATAAGGTTTTACAAATCTGGCAAAAGACCCTAGTTCACTAATTGCATTATTTGCAGCTTCATGTGAACCAAAAAATAGAATTTCTGTTTTGGATTCATTCAGTTTTAAAAATTGGTCGACATCCATTGTTTAATCTCTTTTTAGGCAATCAAGCAATGGGTTTAGAGCACCAGAGGAACCACATTTAAATGGGAGATACAGTTGTGTATCATCCGCATAGCAATGATAGGATATACCGTGCTTTTTCATAATTTGCATTTTTTGCAATTTGGCAACATGTACAGTGAGAATAAAATACAACTAAGCACTGATCCCTGTGGAACAGCATAAGATAAGGGGGCAGATGAAGATGAAGTATTATTGAAAGAAACTGAAAAGGTTCTTCCCTCTAAGAAGGAGGCAAACCATTTCAGTGCAGTACCTGAAATTCCAACCCAGTGCTCAAGGCGCTCTAAAAGAATGCAGTGATCTACAGAGTCAATAAATCATATAGGAGAAACGTTTTCATTGCACAATAGAGAGCTCTATCTAACCGTAGTAAGGTAGACAACAAGCTACAACCTGTACCTGGACTGTCTACAAAGCGCAAAACTGAAAGTGGATACAAATACGTTGAAATAGCTTCACTGTCATTGAGCCTAGTGCTTCCAAAATCATAACACGCATCTAGGGCCTCACTAGCAACATACTGTACTACACCAGCTAATTATGGAAAAACGGACTCACCCTATTTATAATCTATTTTTAATGTTTGAAAAATTCAATAGCTTCACTGTTATTGAGCCTACTCCTTCCAAAATCACAACACACATCTACGGCCTCACTAGCAACATACTACACCTGCTAATTAGGGAAAAGAATTACTTGCCCTATTTATAATATATTTTTTATGGGGGGAAAATTCAGTAGCTTCACTGTTATTGAGCCTAGTGCTTCCAAAATCACAACACACATCTAGGGCCTCACTAGTAACATACTACACCAGCTAATTATGGAAAAACGGACTCATCCTATTTTGTATCCACTTTCTGGTTTGCACTTTGTAAATGGTCCCTAGACGCTCGGCTGACAGCCGAATGCTCACAGGGATGCGTTTTATTTATCCACATAATGTACACAGTTCTTTCGGATGAAAACCGGGTTGTCGCTTGTTGTCTACCTTACTATGGTTAGATAGAGCTCTTTATTGTTTCTCCTATGATTTATTGAACCGCAAAACGCGAATCTTGCAAATCTGCCAATTTCTCAGTCTAACTTTACTGAAGTCTGTTACATTATGTCACTGTTAGGCGATTGTTATTTGAGAGAGTTAGACATTGTCAGTTACCTGCACAAGAGCCCAGGTATAGAGAACAGCAACCCATGGATTACCTGCCTGAGTGGTAATGGAGGCAGGAGCCAGGAGCCGGCCTGGACACACATAGACGTACACGCACTACACACACACACACACACACTGTATTAGGCTAGTCTTCAACATTCCACATCTGCAAGTACTTGAAGGTCCATTACAGTCTTCAGTGTCTTGTCCGTGCGGCCGCTATGCAACGAGGGCACGAACTGCACATCTCCACGCAAACCACTTTTTACATATATCACTGGAGACTGTGATAACCAGAGATGTAAAACTCCGTCTTCAGAAAGTAAAAGTCCTGCCCTACATTGCCCCTACATTATCTACATACATGAATTCACACAGACCAAAATACAACAGGGGAGCATTATGCTCTTACCAAACAGCTGGTCGAGTGCAAGGGCGTGAAGTATGCGGGATGCTCCAATCAGTGTGCTCATAGCTGCTGAGAGGGCGGAGCAATAGATTCCCAGGGTGACAAATGGAGGCCAGACGTTGACCCGCCGCAGGAACCCATAGTCCTGAACCAGTAGCGCTCTGGGACAAAACCCCACAGTAATAGAATATGGGTGAAACGGAACATTAATTAAGCAATGGAGCATTTTTCCAAAATTGCCAAGAGTTAGCACCTGGCAACCAGAATGCCATGAGGACAAATTGAATTGGCAAACTAGGGCCACATACTTTCGAACAAATATACAAAAATCTGAAGTAAGTAAGTTGTAAGTTCAAAGAAAACAAGACTGTAGAAAACTAACAAAAGAAGAGGAGAATTGTGTGTGTGTGTGTGTGTGTGTGTGTGTGTGTGTGTGTGTGTGTGTACCTGTCACAGGTGGAGCTGACAAGAAGGAAGAAGAGGAGATAGACAATGAAGGTGTAAGCCACTGCGATGATGGTGCCCTTTGGGATTGACACACTGGGGTTCTTCAGCTCCCCTGTGTTTCAATAGGAAGTGTGTCAGAGAGAGAGAGAGAGAGAGAGAGAGAGAGAGATAGACACACACAGAGGGCCGGATGTACAGAGAAAGCACTAATACTGAGTTTTTCTATGCGCAGAAAGCGAACGCTGAGCTTTGCCATATTGCGTGGAATTTACTAAGCTGTCACTTCATTACGTAAACAGCACTCATCCCCTCCCGTCCCCGCCCCCTCTACAGCGCTAATTACGTGCCCACAGCTGAACCACAAGCGCAGTTGAATAGAGTTAACCAATTGCTACATTTAAAATAATCAAAAGTTTAGCTTTTAGGATAATAAGATGTCAACGAGCAGCAACATACAGAGTAGGCCTAGTAGTTCTTAATGACTTAATGACTTAAAGGAATTATCTGGAGTAAAATGCACTTTAGATCAATTTACGGATGATTGGGAGTACATACATTGAGTTGACATCAAAATGATGTCATTCGGATGTGTTTTGAGAAAGTTCGATTTTACCGTTTTTAGTCAAAACTCGTTAGCCTGGAAGTGACCAGGGCAAGTCATTTCGCCACTACAAAACGCTATTTTTATACCTCTTCTACAGTTCCAAACAACATTACACTTATGTGGTAGTGAGTAGAGGGTCCCTAAAGCCAAACCGAAAAAAAAAAAAAACATAGTCCAGTCCATACAACTTCATTTCAATTTCGAAAGAAATACTGGACTATGTTTTTTTTTTTTTTTAAAAACAGCGACGAAATTGTGAATTTCCAGAGCGTGTTACTCCACACTCGGCAATCGACTCCTACGGACTTTCCCCTAAAGACGCAACCTGCAGCAGTAACATTTCCGGAAAGGTACTGGCTTGATGAAATTCATTCTGGACTCTCTATCCGACCACATAAAGACCTCGGGATACTTTGGTTTGGCTTTAGGGACCCTCTACTCACTACCACTGTAACATACTGTACCTCGCCTGTACCTGTTTGTACATACTGTACCATGTTTTTACGTTCACATTGTGAATCAAATACGCCTGAAGTGGGTGCAAAAACCCAGGCCCAGAGAGAGAGAGAGAAACAACAGACAGACAGACAGATACAAAGAGAGGAGGAACCAGACTGTGTGTATGGTCAATATGTACCTCACCTGACATATTGGCCCCAGCCATGATTCCTGTACAGCCATTAAACATGACTGCAAAAACACTAGCGAACGTCATTATTGTACTGGTGCTGTAGTCCAGGGTGTATCCCGCTGAAGAAAAGAGAGAGGGAGAAGCACTGATATGTGCTGATATACAACCTATGAAGTTGACACCATGCATTGGTAGATGGTGTATGTATGTGTGTGTGTGTGTGTGTGTGTGTGTGTGTGTGTGTGTGTGTGTGTGTGTGTGTGTGTGTGTGTGTGTGTGTGTGTGTGTGTGTGTGTGTATGCATGTGTGTGTGTTTTGCATTCATCGATCTGTGAGGAACTTGTATGTGTTTCAATGCCAAACCCTATGTAGCTATGTAACAGGGTGAGAATGTGTGTATAGGCCGTTTTATACAGAAATCACGCAATATTCACAAAAACAAGAGCCGTCTAAAAGAGAGGTGGCAGATTGCTGCCCCAGTGCATGTGTTCACATTCAAGCTGCCATTTTGGGGAGCCAGGATGCAGGACCAAATAGTAAAATGTAACGTGATGTGCAGCACAACATCAGGCATGTAGAGTGATGTTTAACTCAAACTTACGCATCGGGTGTACAAATACCGTCACACTGGTGTTTTCATATACTGTATATATGGGGGTCAGGTCAGGTCGAGCCCCAATTCTGCCTTGGTTTGTCTAAAAGGGACAATCGTACCGCAATAATTACAGGAAAAAAGGCCTTATGTTTGTGGGAGAGTGACTCACGTTTCAAGTTGTTTTTAAGTGTAGTAAGGTTGAAGCCTGTGTAGCTGGTGTTATAGACATGCGTTGAGTTGGGCGTCTCCCCTGGGTGGTTCAGGCTGATGGGGATTGGTCCCAGCACCAGGGTGCTGATGATGATGGACAGCAGTGTAACTGTGACAACCAGAAGAATGAGGAAGGAGGCTCGGGTGTACAGGTGAGAGCCGACTAGACACACCAGCATACACACCAACAACACCACAGACGAGTAAAGCACACCAAACCAGTAACCTCCAGGCAACACTGCAGCTGAGGAACCTAGAGGACACACATACACACACGCACACAGTCAGTAATACATTTCTATTTACGTTAAACTCTTACTTTGTAAAGATAGTTATACTATGATATAATAATGACACAGAATGATTAGCTCCGGCAACAGCTTGTGACAGAGATGAAATGCAATTTCTTTGGAGTCTACACATCTCTGGTATGTGTTTGTATAGACAGAGAAAGAAAAAGTCCTTGTATATGGCTCTAGAGGCATTTCTTAGTAAAAGTTGTGAACAGGACTTTTTATCATAATTAACATGTGCTGAATCCAACTAGCCCTGCTCCCAAGCAGAATTGTGAGTTTTTGACCATCTAATTAGCATAAACAAAAAGGCTGCCAAAATGGCAATTTTGGACACTTTCTTCAGACGGGCATCATTATACTATGTAAATGAATTAATATTGCTCACATGTGTGCATCTCAGAAATCTCCTGTGGGCAATAAATCAAAAGTAAAGGCTATGAAAAAAATACAAATGCAAAACAAATCAATGTTGTTGATGTTGATGCTGTTTAAATCATTTATAAATGGTGCACTGTCACTTTAAGACTCTTTTGCCAGCTCCACTCAAAAGTTGGATGGAATGTGCCTTATATCCTTAGAATGGAGTTGAGCAGAAAGCAGTTGATACAGGTCCAATCAGTTTAATTGGCTCTGTGAGGGGGCCTAGTTGAGCAGCTGGTAGTTGATACAGGTGTGAATCAGTTTGATTAGCCCATTGTGATGTCATAGTGCCAATGCAAAGTCTATGGGGAAAATAAGCTTGATTTATGTTAATATCTCAAAAAGTATAAAGTTTACAAAAACGAAAAATAGATTCCTCAAGTGTCCTTTTCAAGACCTACGTTACAAAGTTTGAACAAAGTTTTAACGTTGAGCGGTTGACGGTTACCTTGTCTTAGCTGAATTACTGAAGCTAAGCAGGTGTGGGCCTGGTTAGTACTTGGATGGGAGACCTCCTTGGAAAACTAGGTTGCTGCTGGAAGCATTACACATCTTTCTTGACCCTCAATAAACATATCCTGTTATTTCTTTTTTCACAGCCTGTACCCTTGATTTATTGACCAAGGGAGATTTCTGAGATGCACACATATGAACAATATTATTTTATTTACATGGTATAATGACGTCCGCCCAAAGAAAGTGCCCAAAATCGCCTTTTTGGCAACCATGTTTATGCTTATTAAAAAAACTGAAAATTCCACTTGGGAACAGGGCTAGTTGGATTCAGCGCACCTTAAAGGTTGTATCAGCGACAGCGGGGATACGTCACTTCTGTTGATGTTCAAACAAAACAGTGAGCTAGTTCGCTACTCCCTCCCCCTCCCTCCCGTGCAATTAAAACTCTCCTCTCGCACATATTTCAAAAACAGCACTTGTCTAGTAGTGATAATGCTCTTAATAGAGTTAGGGAATACAGGCCTACTGATTTACATGCTGCAGCACATCATGTGCTCTTATGCTCATATCATGTGTTCCTTTAGGTGATTCACTGTGGCTTTGTTTATTGTTATATTTGTTTGCTCTACGGTGCTAATTTCCTTAGTCAGGCAGACTTGTGTTATTCGCAATAAAGCTTACTAGTTTTTTATGTTTATTTACCTGCTTCTTGTCCATATGAGTCCAGTATAGCCTCCACCAGTCCTAGCACATAGACTCCACAGCCACACACATTGGCCAGATAGAACATCAGCCCAATGCTGCCCCCAAACTCTGGGCCTAAGGAGCGACTGATCATGACTGGCTCTTTTGTTAAGGACAAAGGTAAAAGGTGAGGATTTATGTTAAGATAAAAGGCTATATAGGTCCATTAGGGAATAGGCATAATCTGTTGGAGTAATGCAATGCCAAAAGGATACAGTAAGCCCCGCCGGCTTGTATCGCCCCATTGGTGGAGATGGCACAAATGGACAGTATCGTCATGGAGATGATCACATAGGCCACACCTAGCATAATGAGAGAATGGAACAACCCAGCGTGGCCAATCACGAAGCCTGAGAGAAGAAATTACATCATCATTACAAATCCACCAGCATATGTGCAATGTATATTGCAATGTATAACCATCACGACCACCACAACGTCAGCACCACTACATATCACAATCATAATCATTATCATCATGACAATTAAAATCCTCATTATCATGACCACCATCATCACCCCCCCCTCACCTGTCCGCAAGAAGAGCACAATGCTGAACATGGACAGCACAGTGGGCACGATCACTCCGAAGAACGTGTTCAGGCTGCGTGCCCTCGATGTGGCAGGGTCTCCGAGGTTGCTGTCCACGTCCAGGGGCTCATCCTGTCCATCCTGACCCAACCCTGAGAGGAGGCTTGAGAGTCCGCAGGTCAGCAGTGGAGAGTTCTCATGTGGCATGGTCATTCAGATACACTCACACATATACACACACGTCTATGCTACAACTGTGTGTGTGTGTGTTTATGGATGTGAGTGTTCTATATTGGGTAGTGGAATTGAAATGAATAGGAAAAGCACAGGTGAGAGAAGGAAGAGATAGAAAGGAGAAAAGAGATACATCCAGTTAGGAAAGAGAGGATAAGAGCAGCATCCCTGAGTAATTGCAATTGCAGTACCACCAAAATATAAACATTCATTACAGTCTCACACATAGCCTCACATCTAGCCTTACTAGGAAATGGTAACGCCCTTGACCTAAAATAGCACTGCAAAAATGCAAGCACTGCTTATGTGTACAGTACATATGGACAGATGAAATCTGCATTACCGAGAACACATTTTTGAGCCTGCCCCTGAACCCCCAGACCTACAAGAGTATTCTTCTCCCCATCTTCCAATCAATAAGGTTTGTTACCGACCCATTAAGGACCATGTGACCAGACATGTCCTATCAGACTGATGGATATGGAGGGTTCAACTGAGGGCTGGGCTTTGGTGCCTAGTTACAGCCTCCAGATGCACACAAAGGATGCTGGCCTAGCGGCAGAAAGGGTCGTCGCTCAGTCAAGTGCCGGATACGATTAGACTTATAGTAGGACAATAACACGGATGTATCAAAGTATAACAACAGCGTCATGTTCAATGTTCAATGTTCAAAGGTCATTAATCCCAACAATGTTAACGACATTTTCAGGTAACCACAGATATATTCTGTGAGAAGTAGCTGACATAGTAGCCTATTGCAGGTGGTAATTACGGTGCGTGCGTATTTGATGTCTATGTATAAAGGATGCTCCTACTGCGCCTTAGTCCTGCTAAAGACACATGTGGAATGTTTCGCCTACCTGTCACCTTCTTGTGTCACCCTCTTGTGCGTCGTGGTTTTCTCAATATCACTGGTCTAACCTAGCCTACTTGTTTTTCTAATTTAGCATACATGGGCAATTGAAGGATGAACCCGGGGGAACTATACTCGGTTAAAACGTTGAAAACAACCGGAGGCACGAGCAGGATACTTGGTACATGACAACACATCCATGAGCTCATACCCACATCTCTGACATGTAAACATTCACCCAGCTGTTTCCGTCTTTGTGCTGTGAGATGCCAGTGCGAAGGGGACAATCAGTGACGCGCGCCTATTGACCGAATTTAAGATCGACTGTAGTTAATCGCATCTCTCCATCGATTCGGCGAGTCGGTTGACGTGGTAAATAGACACAGCCTACCCTCGTGTGTCCGGTGTCAGCTGGGTCCTCGCGTCAGCTTGTGTCATGGGACGGTTTGTGCGCGTGACAGTGAAGTGAGCTATGCATGGGAGCAGGGAGGGGTATGGGATGGCGGCACCGAAGACATCCGATGAATAACAACTAAAGCATTGAATGGGATAATTGTGCCAACACATATGTTCAATTAATGGCTTGTTCAATATTGTAGGCCCAGATAACGTCCTATTTTTTTTTTTTAAATGACGTTCAAAAATAATATTATAAATAGCTATTGTATTCAATTGTATAATTCTGCAATTTTGAATGCCAATGAGTTGGGGTTGCCTTCTGCCCGTGTCATCCAGTAGATGGCGGTAGTGACAAGCTATGGCCTGCCAAAATATCCGCCATCTCTTTAAGGGCGAGACCACCAACAATGACGTGACATCCTGTAAATGTTGAAACTGTTCAATAGAAATACACTTGCATTAGAATATAAACCTCCTTAATACGATCAAGAATACTCACATAATTAGCAACATAACATGATAATGTTTACTAACGTTTTGCTGTTTCTAGAGGGGAGTATGGTTAGGATAAGAATAAGGTAGTGTGAGTATTTTGTGGAAACAGCAATGTTTTCCTTATTCCATGTGTGTGATCAGAGAGAGAGAGAATGTGTCACAGGCGTCACAATTGGATTCCTATAATGATACCCACTCATCAGTCCCCACACCCCACCTTAGACAAACATCCAGGTACTCTGAAATATTTAAAATCACACTCATTCTGTTATAAAATAACTGCACACAGATGTAAAAAATACACACTTTTATGTCTACTTTCACAAGTAAACATCCATTCCAACCTATACACATACTTTAAAAATAATACATTTTTACCTTGCCTGTACACACACACACTCTCCCTTTTATCTCTTTATCTCTCTCTCGCTCACACACACAATTCACAGTGAACACATGTTGAAATCAAATCAAAATAAGCTGGTGGCAAAACATCCCAAAACTCAGTTTAAAAAAGCAATATGACAAATCAGTCCAATATTTATAACTGGATTTATTTTATATTAACCTTATATTAAAAATATCTTTACCTCTCACTCTGTTGTTATGGAAACAGAAAGAATACATTTAGTTTACGAGTAATGACTGAATAAATCCACATTACCAACAGATAAACTTACAAGTTAAAACATATACTAACAGAATACAATAGATCAGAGCAGCTCTTTCTTCTTAGAATATGACAAATAGATATCTCAAAGTTGTATTTTTTGCTTGAGCACATCTAACAAAAAACAACAAAGAAAGGAAACTAGAGACCCTTTCCCTCCATGCTGGCTCGAGGCTATGGGTAAAGCTGATCACAAGGCTCAGAGTGCAACTGAATGAGTGTCCTTCGTGGCTTAGGGTACCTTAGTGTCCCTGCTACTGCTGGGCTCAGAGTTAGGTGAGATGACAATGATCCAGAGTTATGGAGTCTGGGGGTAGAGAGGTGAGTGCAGCCCAGAGGGCAAACATACGCATTCACATCTACACACATGTACAAGCACACATGCCCAAACGACGCGACACATACATACGCATGCATGCATGCATTTACATGCACATGCACATCGCGCACGCACGCACGCACACACACACACACACACACACACACACACACACACACAGACGTACAATTCCCACCCCATGCAAACAGTAACATACTCTCTTACTCATGCAAACAGTAACATATTTTGTGTATTTTCCCATCAGATAGATAAACATATTACAGATATAATACCAGACATTATATTATATCTGTAAGAGTATAGAGAGGACAGGACTCTCTCTCTCTTACCCCCCTCTTCCTCAGATATGAGAGCTGGAGTGTGAGTGTTGGGGAGTGAGCTGACCTCGATGGACCCCGTGGCGGATCTCTGTGGTGGCGCTGTTGGCCAGTGTAAGCAGGGACCGTACGCAAGCTCGGTAACGGGTGGACATGGTATTGTACAAAAGCGGGTTGATGGCGGCGCTCAGGTAGAAGAGCACAAAGGAAACCAGGTTCAGGTACTGGGACACAGTGTAGAGCTCAGGACTGGAGTCGGCCGAAACAGAGAAGAGGGTCCGGCCAACGTGGAAGGGTAGCCAACACAGAACAAATGCCACCACTATCACCACTGAAAAAGAAAGAGAAGGAGAGACTCAGAGAAATTCTGCACTGTGGGATCATGGTCAGGAAAATTATCTTCATGGGATTTCATAGAATACAGAAAATCAAGTGAAAAAAGTGATAGACAAATTTATTACATCATCTATATTGCCTAGTAACGGGGGCGCTGGCCAGATGCGCCACTCCATTTGGCCTATTTTTGTTTGATTATTTTCTAATATTTACATAACTTGATTTACATATTTTTCTGATTTGTATATTTTATTCCTTAACATATCCACTCGTTCATTGTTTGTGTTGCCCCAGCAATTACAAGTGTAAAGAAAAAGGAATCATCTGCGAAAATGGACATAAACAACAAAAAGGTAGCCTACTTTTAAACATGCCAACTGGCAGCGCACTAACTCTTGCTGGTGAGCGCTCATCTGACATTGGAGATCGTCTTTTGGGTATGCCTATATCGGACTTGTCACAACATTTTAAGACATGTAAAGGGTTTGGTTTTGTTCACATAAATGCTAGGAGCCTTTTGCCAGATGGACATTTAAAATATGTGGGTTAATGACTCCAACCCTGACGTCATTGTCATTTCAGAAACTTGGTTGAATACCAATGTTAAGGACTCAGATATTTCCCTTTATGGTTATAATATTTGTATAACTGATAGAGTTAAATGGGGTGGTGGCGTAGCTATTTATGTTAGAAACAGTTTAAGCTTCTCTATAAGTGTATCCACCTCTGTCCCGGGTCAATTTGATTTATTAGCCATTATCACCCGGAGAGAAGAAATACTCTTTTCTGATTGGCTGGTGGGGTGGCTATTAATTCTGAATAACAGGACAGCGTTCCATATCAATGCTTAGGAATGGTAACTATAACAACCATAGTAGAACGACGGTTGCAGCGCTCTAGAATCTTTGGTTGCAGGCTTCGCAACAATGGAATCAACTGTATACAAGCTAACTGGGCCAACGAAAGTTGTACAACAAGCTGAACTAATGAGCTTCTTTTTAAACAGAACCGCGTGTTTCCTTTGCTTTACAGTGGCAATCGGGTGATAAGCGGGATAACGGCCTTCGAGGTGTGTCCAGTTAGGCCTATACGGAATTAATGGACTCGGGCGGAGGCAACTTTTTTTGCCCCTCGTCCATTAATTCCGTATAACAGGACACCTCGGCGGCCGCTATCCCTTACTTAGCGTAAAACTCATGGCTGTTCTCTGGTTATTGTGGACGTTTACCGTCCACCCTCTGCCAATCCTGATGCACTACATAGTCTCTCAGAGCAATTTACTTCTCTAGATAATTCTGAAGCTGTCATTTTAGGGAATCTTAACCTAGATTGGATGTCTCCAACAGCTGATGACTTAAAACTGTGTGTAATGAGTTAAAGGAGGTGTGATATTGACCTAAAGTGTATTGAAACATGATACCGAGTGTGAACGTATGTCTCATAGCCCATCTCGGCTTGTCCCCTGCACTCCAAAATCTGGCGCTAGTTAGCCGATGCTACCAACAGCTTTTTCAATAGTGGTGCTTCGGCATCGGGCTAGCCATGCAAATAAATCACTGTGTTACACACTGAGCCTCATTCATCCCTGTTAGATCTTATTCTTACCAATAAGTCTAATAATTATATGCATAGTTGTGTATTCCTAATGGATTTCAGTGATCATTGTCCTGTGGGCTGCATTAGAGATGAGAGAAGAAAAAGATCAGGGCCTCTGTATGTTAATAAGAGATCTTTTAAAAGATTTGAAGAGCAGGCATTTTTACATGATCTACATGCCAGTGACCTAACTTCTTTAAATCTTATTCCAGATGCTGAACTTGCATTGGAATACTTCCAGACTATTTTTAACAGCTTAGCAGATAAACATGCCCCTTTTAAGAGATTTAGGATAAAAAATAGATGCAACCCTTGGTTTAGCCATGATCTAGGTGAGATTATTTTTCAAAGAAACAAAGCTTGGGCAAAATCCACTGGTAGTGATGGAGATTGCCAAACTTTCAGACATTTTAGAAATACATGCACTTACTTGGTGAAAAGGGCTAAATCTACCTATTATTTGAACAATCTGTCTGACTGTGGTAGCAATCCAGCGAAATTCTGGAAAGTGATTAAGTCACTTAAAGGTGTTTCTTCCACCACTCTTCCTCAACAAATTATGTTGGATTCTAAAGTGATCAATGAGAAAATGGAGAAATGTGGTACTCTATTTGATCAATTGAATAATGTGGATATGTCACCAGTCCATTTCAGTGTCACTAGTCCTGAAGAAAAGAGGATTTTATTTTCAAATAGGCCTAATAACCCTTCCTTCTCATTTAGACCAGTAAACCAATCTGTTCTCTAATTCGTTCCTTTTTGTCATCATATTCTCCTTATCAATCTGGGCTGTAGTAAATGATATAGCTATTGTTGTTAACAGTAGGAAACATTGTGCATCTTTGTTTATTGACTTGTCAAAGGCTTTTGACACTGTTAATCACAGGTTACTTCTTGAAAAACTAAAAACTAACCTCTTTTGGTCTAGATAAAGTTTCCTTTAAATGGTTTCAAGACTACCTCTCTAATAGAACACAGTGGGTAGATGTGACAGGATCAACCTCAGAGCCATTGAGACTAAATAATGGTCTTCCACAGGGCTCAATTTTGGGGCCACTGTTGTTTACATTGTATATCAATGACATCTGTACTTCAATAGAAAATTGTAAAGTGCATTTCTATGCAGATGACACAATCCTTTATGCCTATGCACCATCTGTAGAGCAAGCAGTGTCATAGCTTCAATGTGCATTTGATTGTGTGCAGAAATCCTTGAAAGATCTTAAACTGGTTCTGAATGAAGCAAAAACTAAATGTATAATCTTTACTAGATCAAGAAAGTGTGACCTTGATGTCTATAACATGTTCCCTAAATGGAACACAAATTGAGCAAGTTTCTCAATACAAATATCTGGGCATTTGGCTAGATAACAAACTATCATTTAGAACACATGTGCTTGATCTCACCAAAAAGGTAAAAGGTAAATTAGGTGCACTTTACAGGATTAGGTCTTGCTTCTCTTTAGAGAGCAATGACCATTATTCAAGCAACGATATAATGTCAGTCCTAGACTATGGTGACATTGTGTATATGCATGCAGCCCCTTCCACTCTGAAATCACTTGATGCAGTTTACCACAGTTCACTATGTTTTATAACTGTAGATGGGTTTATAACTCATCACTGTAAATTATACCAAAATGTAGGCTGGTCTTCCCTCTATGATAGGATATTCTCTTCTGAACATGAAATCAATCTGCCACAATACACGCTCACAGGGTTTTATATCTCTTCAAACTCCTCAAATTAAATCTGAATTTGGTAAATTAGCCTGTTACATTTTTTGCATCTAGTAAATGGAACAAAGTGCAAGAATTATTCAAATTAGATAGGTTTGTGTCACTAGACCAATTCAAGGGTATGATTGATGATATGGCTGTTGTACAATGTTCTTGCTTTGACTAATATTTAGACCTTTTATATCATTATTATTTATACATACATATTCCCCTTCTTCTTTTCTTTCTATTTATTATTATTATTATTATTATTATTATTATTATTACTAATTATTAATAATAATAATTATTATTATTATTTTTATTTATTTTATTTTTTAATTATTATGATCATTATCATTATTATTATTATTATTATTTGCCTTTTGTATCTTTTTATTGTTCTTGTTTTGTTATTTTGATTATTGTTGTTGTATGTTTTGTAACTCAGGGCATTGCTGTAAAAGAGCTTGATGCTCAGTCAATTTCTCCCTGAATAAAAAACGGTTGATTGATGATGATGATATCGAAGACAACTCAACATTAATGAAAAAACACTGACAACATCCCATAGACAGAGGCCCTGGAAAAGCAGTTGAGGGGGCCTAATATGGTTAGAAGTGAGCTGACAGCCTCCCATAGCACTTAATGACCAACATTATTATTATGGTGAGGGCCTAATATTATCATCATTCATAGGACCTAAATTTTCCAGTAGCGCGACTGTCCATAGGCAGCAATCCATCTCACCCTGCCACTCACCCATCATCCTCAGTGTCTGGCGATGCCCGCGGTCTCTGTGAGTCTGTTTCCGTAGGAATAGCCTCCGGGCGATGAGGCCATAGAGCAACGAGAGCAGGCCGAGTGGCACCAGGAAGTAGAGGTTGGACAACCACAGCATGGCGGCCAGCAGACCCGAGGTGAGTGCGTACTGCGTGCAGCGGCACTCGGTCAGGCCGCCCTCCAGCCCACCCACGTCCAGACGCTCCACGCCCACCAGGGCCAGCACGGGGGCAGCACTCAGGAAGGCCACCACCCACAGGGCAGCCAGCAGCACGCGCACACGGCCCCGTGTGACCAGGAGGCGTGCACGCAGCGGGAAGCAGACGGCCAGGTAACGCTCAGCCCCGAGAGCTGTCATGTGCAGGATGGAGGAAAAGGTGCAGCACTCGCTGGCGAACATCGACAGCTTGCACACGGCCTCGCCTAGCAACCACGGCCGGTAGCGCCACAGCTGGGGGTTAAGTGGGGGTGGGTGGTAGGTGGTGGAGGAGAGGTTGTTAGTTTGGTCAATAAGTTCAAGCATCCCCAAACACACATATACACAAAGAAAATGGACAGGTTTTACAAGTGGACACTCATAGGTTTACATCAGGAGCACACACACACACAATTCAGGGTTCCCACCCATTTTCAATGACAACATTTTAAAACGATTCATTTCAAAGAACTCCATTACATTTCTAGGATTTTCATGAATGTGGGAACCCTGACAACTCATATCGATAACAGATACTGTATGTATAGACAGAAATATAAAGATGCACACTCAAATACACATGCTTTCAGATGCCAAAAGAAAATATAGAGACACACACACTGAGGCATAAGAGGAACAATGACCATGATATATCCCATGCTCTTAGTCCCCATATGCATTGCAAAACACCCAGGGACACAGATACACAAAGAAACCTACAAATACATGCTGTACAATCCACCACATATGCCAATATGCACATTAGGGTGGTCCTTATCAAGTCCAATTTGTTTTTTTTGCAAAATGTTAGCATCTTAAAGCGATGGTTCAGAGTAATTTCACCCTAGGGTCCTTTGCACCATGACCCCGAGCCAAACACCCACCCAGAACGTGTTTTCCCTTGGTCAAACCCTGGTCGAGTAGCGCTGTCAGAAACTAATGACTGGCAGGAAGCGATTACATCAATGTTTTTTGGTATATCCCAGTTTTTAATATTTGTTTACAACTTAGTGTTAACTAATAATTGTTGCAAACTGGTACTACGAACAAAATATTAGTGCATTCCTGGATCTACATCCTTATGCATGCTTCCTGCCAGGACTTTTACGGGCTTTTCCCAAATCACTGAAGAAACGGTATAGTAGCAGATAGTATTATCCATCAGGCAAGTGTTATTTAAATAAACTCCTGGTGTACTTACAAACTTTTCAATGCCTCGTTTTATGAATAAAGAACATAGTTGTACTACTATTAGAAGTTTCGTACCATTCAGGGCATTATTAGTGGGGTAATTTACAAGATAAAAGTAGGTTCCATTACGCCTGCAGAAAGTCATTAGTTTCTAACAGCACTACTTGACCAGGGTTCGACCAAGGGAAAACTGTTCCTTTTAACTTCAAAATTATAAATATGCAAACATTTTGACAAAAATTATATTTAGAGGTAGCTCAATCATGTGGAAGATTGCCTACGTTAAGCTGTGCAGCGTTATTGTGATAAGTAATATTACAAGTTGTTGCAAATGAACTACATTTTATTGAAATCAGAGAAACACTGACATGACAACAATGACAACAATCTCAAAAAAAGCACAAACAATCAAACAATTTTCAGCAATCCCTCATTTCTGATGCTCAGCAGCCAGTGTTGACATTTTGCAGTCTGGATAGATCCGTCAGTGATCTTCCATTCTTCCATTCTAAGATGGCAGTTTTGATCCAACTAATTTTGGTATGGTAGAACCAACCAAATAAACTTCACTTTTTGTTTTTGCCATGATTTTGCTCTTGGTACACAACACAACTGCAAGCAAAGCTGAGCAAGGGATGGTGAAGGTGCCTTTTCCTTATTCAGTTTTGTGGCACATATTTGGGGTTCCGTGGATACAATTGTTTGAATGTTTTCATGAAGACCAAAAAATGTGCTCTAAACCCAAACAATCAATCATCAATAGAAATATTTATTGATTCCACCAGGAAAGGTAAATCTGCTAAACCGGGTCATGAATGGATTAATTTGGATTTAGTAAACTGAGATGTATCTAAAATATGTATCTAAAATACATATTCAGGAATATATGGTGCATTAGATGCTTTTATGGAGATTGTTTTGGATTTTTACTAGCCAGTTACAATACCAATTCAAATGATCTGTTTTTATGAAAATCACCAACATCTCAAAGTTTAAAGCTATTGAGCTACCAGTAATTATTATGTTACTGCCATAAAAATTGGCATGCTGTATTTTCTTATATAAAGGAACAATTTAAAGGGTTAAGAGGATGACAATTGGAGACTTTAAAAATAAGGACCACCCTAATGCACATGTCATAAGACCTACCTTGTACAAGTCCAGTGGCATGAGCAGGAGAATGAGGATGTCTGACACAGCCATGCTGCTCAGATACAGGTACGTGGTGCTCCTCATCTGCGGGCAGCGCCAGACCACCAGGATGGTAAGTGCGTTACCCACGAGGCCAAGCAGCAACAGTGGAATGCACAGCGTTGTCACAACGACCAGCTCCAGGTCGCTGAAGAGCGACTGGCTTGGACTCCAATCCTCCCAGTAGTCCCAGCCAGAGGCGTTCCAGCAGTCCTCACAGCCCGAGCCTGCGCCAGAGCCACTACCCTCTAGCACCACATCCATGCTACAGGGAGAGAGGGAGAAACACGTACAAAAGAAAACACAATGAATGCAGAATGCTATCTGAATGATATGAACACACATATGAATGGAGAGAACAAGGAATATGAGTGAGCAAAAGAGTTCAGAGAAGAGATGAAGGCTAAAAGGAGTGGTATTTCGATGTTAGGGTGGAAAAACTGAAGTAAGTGACAAATATGATTAATGAAAGATGGACGCTAGATGGGAGAATACATGAAAAGTAAACAATAGTGAGCAAATATCCAGTGAAGGATGGGAAATACCAGACAGGTGACTATGAGGAGAAAAGACAAAAAAGAAAAACATATAATAAAAAAAAAAATAAAGAGGACCCAAGAGACTTGAGACAGGGCTTGAATCATAATCTGGTCTGTCATGTTCCAAAGACACACACCAGTCCCCCTCCATCCAGCCTCAAACTCTCAAGAGCCCCTTAATGAAGATAGTATGTGTGTGTGTATGTTCATGTTAATGTGGGTGAATGACGCTAATGAGAGTTAAGGTAAGTGGGTGTCAATGCGAATTGACCCTAAGCCGGATAGTTGAGAGGAAGCGATCAATTACAGCTCAATATCACAGAGCACAGACAATGCATACAGCCTTGTTCTTTAATCTGACTACACCTGGCAAGACCACTGACATACAAGTGCACAAAGAACTGCATGCATTTCACCATTTAACCCAACAGAAACATATTTTTGTCATTTAAATAAAACTAAAATCTGAATATTTAGCAGCCTCCAATGACACCTCATAATTTACAAATAAGATACAGAATTTGTGTATCAATTGTCAGAATAATTCTGAAAATATTATTATGAATCAGTGACAGATCATACACTAATGAAAACTTTAGACCTGTTCACATAAAGAAACGCATCTATTGAGTAAACATGAAAGGAGTATTAGACGAGCTGTGCTCTTACCGTTCAGCAGAGGGTTGTCTTTCTCACTCACCACCTCAGAGCGCCTCACTGAGAAGACAGGGTGAGTGTTTGTGTGTGAGGTACAGTAGGGGGTGACCAGGAGAGGCGTTCCTCCTGGTCATTGTATGAGCGTGAGTCCACGGCCTTGGTCTTGATATGAAGTGATAGCATCATGTCTTCAATAAAACTATACTATTATTGATTTATTATGACCCCCCACACACACACACACACACACACAGCAGAAGAAAACACACAAATACACACACACACTCACATTATATGGCATGAGTTGCAAGAGTAGGGGATGAAGTAAAATGGATGGAGATAAATTGACAAGCATGATTTATTTCCGCAGAGAGAATGTGCAGGACTGAGCGGCGGTCACAATTTTCACCGCTATGTGCTATGTACCATTATACCGCTATGTTTTTACATGAAATACTTTCACGTTTTTGACCTTAATATAACAGCTTTTTGATGGCAAACTGACTTGCTAACTGGCTAAATTAAAAATGTAATAATAGGGACTCAGGCCTTCAGCAGCCATACCCTACCTGATTTATGGAGAACCAGCCTTGCAACTTTGTACTCCCCCGACCCTGAGAATCACAAATTGCTTTACTGTGCAACAGCCTACTATTTGGGCTTGTAAATGAATCCACATGTACAGTGTCCAGGGTGAAGGGTGCAAGCCGTAAGGAGTATTTACAACAGTTATGCAAAATACATAGTCTGCAACTGTATAGGGGGATCCCAGTAGCAAAAAAAAAAAAAAAAAATACGAAACTGCATTGGATGCCTTTAAGGTCATTTAATAATTAAATACCATTTACAAATACATACATACATACATAAATACACACACAGAGCAAACACACTAATGTGTATTTACTATTACAAGGCTACCACAAGGACGTGAGGTCAAGCCTCCCACTGTCTTTGTTGCTGGTAAAGGTCAAAGGTTGCACGTGCAGGGCGGGGCTTTGGTCGGGGCCGTGGCAAAGGCACTTGGTTGCCTGGCAACAGAGGAGATTCGCGTAGCAACTCTCCTGGGCTGTAGAACGCAAGCAGGTCAGGAGCCTCTGATGGTGTTTGTGGAAGCTACCAAACATAGCAAACACAGTCATTTCAAGAAAACATCCCCTGCTTATATAGATCCATCTTCTTTTCAATAGGTGTAGTTTACCAACCTTGTTGCCATATCTACGAACAGGTGGAGCCAGAGGTGGCCTGTGACGGAGAGCATGGCTTACAAGTTGCTCGTGCGACAGACTAACACTGACCAAGCCGTGGTATAGCTGCTGGGTATGGGGGAAATTCAACCCTGAAGAGCAAAACACACACACACACAAAAAATACATAAACAAAGCACACTAATGTGATGCTTAAATACAGTGCCCTCCAGAATTATTGGCACCCTGGTGAAGTTGACTAAAAACAGTTATTAAAAAATAAAAAATTATTGTAATTTCACAATGAAAACAATGAGGAAAAATCTAACCTTGAAGGAAAGCTGAGAAACAAAAATGTTAGAAATAAATATTTTTTAACAAAAACACATTGAGTTTTGATCTGGAAATATGATTTAGTTTATTGACCTGGGGCCGTATTTACGAAGCATTTTATCTTATCGCTAGAGTACTCCTAAATCTAAACCTAATTTTTTTTTATCTTAAAACGTATTTACAAAGCCGCTCAGACCTACAGTACTAAGACAACTCAAGCAAACAAAGGCTTGATTGAAATTACCACCTTGATTGGCTGATGATTATAAGCGTGAATGATGCCAAGAATCTCCCCTATGACGATGAGTGACAGGTGACAGGTCTTTCATATTGAGAATGCGTGCGCTACACAAGTACAGTGAAGAACGGAAGATGATGAAAAAAATAGCCGAAAAAGAATAAGGGAAAGCAAATAGCCTAGTAGCCTAATAAAATACATAGGGATTGATGCAGTATCTTTGCAAAATTTTTTAAATGAATCTGTATGAAGACACATACATTTGCAAAGAGGAGAAATAATTAATTTGATTTACAATGAAACGTTACATTTAGTTTACATGTTGACAATGAATGGTTTTGGTTGTTGTTGGTGGCGTTATTGCATTTCAAACACCACGACGTGAAATGACACAAAAAGCGGCATAGGATTGTTTGTGAATAGGTCTTAGTTAGTTAAGAGTATTCTTAACTTCTTCTAAGCAGTCCCAGACTTAGGTGCTACTTTTAGGGCTAAATTGCTTTGTGAATTATTCTTAGTCAAAAAGTTACAAGTGACACACCCATTATTTTTAGGAGTTTCTCCTAAATTCACCAGTTAGGAGCTACAACCGCAAAACAGAAAAAGTTGGGACGTTGTGTAAAATGTGAATAAAAACAGATTGTAATAATCTGCAAATCTCTTAAACTCATATTTAGTTGCAAAAAGGACAGACAACATATTAAATGTTGAAAATGACAAATCTGACTATTTTGTGAAAAAGTTCATTTTCCCCCTAATTTAGTTGTATCTTCTAGATTCATTCGATATAAAGTGAAATATGTCAAGACATTTTTTGTTGTAATCTTAATGATTACGGCTTACAGCTCATGAAAACCAAAAATGAGTATCTCAAAATATTAGAATAAGATGATAATAATGCAGAAATGTCGACCTTTTGAAAAGAAATGAACTAATCTGACTAATTTAAAATAGTTCATTTAAAGTTCATTCACTCAATACTTGTTCTGGCTGCTTTTGCACAAATTACTGCATCAATGTGGCATGGTATGGAGGCAATCAGCCTGTGGCACTGCTGAAGTGTTATGGAAGCCCAGGTTGCTTTGATAGGGACCTGTCATCTGTATGTTGGGTCTGCCGGTCATCTGTATTGTTGGGTCTTGTGTCTCTAATTTTTCTCTTGATAATAAACCATAGGTTCAGGTCAGATGAGTTGAATGGCCAATTAAGCACAGTAATACCATGGTAAGCAAACCAGTTACTAGCAGTTTTGGCACTGTGGGCAGATGTCAAGTCCTGCAGGAAAAGGAAATCAGGATCTCCATAAAGCTTGTCAGCAGATGGAAGATGGTGCACCTAAATCTCCTGGTAGAAGGCTGCATTAACTCTGATAAAACACAGTGGACCAACACCAGCAAATGACATTGCACCCCAAATCATCACTGACTGTGAAAACATCAAACTGGACTTCAAGGAACTCGGTGAATTCGGTGCCTCTCCACCCTGATATTCAAATAAAATGCAAATTCTGTTTTTATGTGAAAAGAGGAGTTTGGTAGCCTAGAAATCTAGACGCACCCTAGCGGCAGCAAATTACATTTGCTTCCAGGGCTAGTCTACCAACTCTCCGTTGGCTTGTGAGCTCGAAAAATTAAACTTCTATCAGGCCAATCAAATCGTGTAGAGTCGTTAGGCGGGCTTAACATAATGATTGATGGCAGAGTTTCAACGGTTTGGCTTGAATTCCCTGCTACTTGAAAACAAAGAAGATGGATGTTGCTGTTGGCCAACAGTGTGACACGAGTTAAGCTTGTTTTAAGATGGCAAAAGTTTGAACTAGCCAACTAGCTCCACTGTTGGGAAAACGCATGGGACTCAGCGCTGTCCAATAGCGTGCAGAAGAAATTTGAAAGACAACCGATTATCCCGCCCCTCGGACTGAGCACTGCGAACGGTGAGTGCCCAGACCCTACATTTTAATGTGGGTCTGGCTCGTCAGGCTAGGAGTTTGGACCACTGAGCAACGGTCCAGGGCCAGGTTTCCCGAAAGCATCGTAAGCCTAAAATGGTCGAAAAGTCCTTACGAACGTGTTAAGATTTGCTGACTTTCCTGAAACCACCGTAGCTTAAGAGCGTCGTGAAAAGATTCGTAGATCTACGAGTGATCCAGAGTTCTCGTTATTGGCTAAGAGCTTCTTAACAGGTACTTCTCACTGAGGTCACCAACGGGACATAGATTCTTTATTGTATTTACTTGTAATGACTCAGATTTTAACGTGCAAAATAGCATAAATTTAATGGTCATAATAATGTGATTAAAAGCGGACACAAATGCAATTAAGTTATGAAACAAGACGTTGCCAGAATAGTTTACCATTATCTTTGTGTAGGCCATTTTTTATTAGGCCTCTGAGCCTGAGGTAAAAGCAGAGAAAGGAACATGTGGTTTAGTCTGTGCTGCGTCAAACTCTAAGCCTACATATTACATATTTCCTCACTTTCTTACTCGATTTCTTTCTTATCTTCAAACGTGTTATTAAGTGACACTGCAAAACAATATTGCACGATCAACAATCTAATCTTAAATAAATACAATTATATATGTCTGGTATATAGCCTACTTGGGATGCTTACATGCAGATGTCAAAGTTTTTCTATTTTCGTATTGATGTGAATTAATGTGTAGATCCGAAGTTTAAACGGTAGGCCTAGCTGTGACGTGCAGTCACCTGACATTACCATCAAATTACAGGATATTTCAGAACTATTAACGTGGACAACTCCCCTTAAAGGAATTATCCGGAGTAAAATGCACTTTAGATCAATTTACGGATGATTGGGAGTACATACGTTGAGTTGACATCAAAATCATGTAATTCGGATGTGTTTTGAGAAAGTTGGACAATGGACTATTTTCCATTTTCCTATAGCCTAAAACCGTGAGACTGAAAGCTAATTACTTTCACATTCTTTTTAAAGTGACAGGCACTCAATTAAACCTATACACCACCACTGTAATAACATTAAAGACAACTGTAATAGTTTTAAAAATGAATATGAAGTATTCAAATTACTCAATATTTTTAGTTTATGAAGATCATAAAATACTATAAGTTATTAACAAAATATATCAAGTTTATGAATTCCAAAATATGAAATAGAAACATATGACAAGCCATAATGTGTGTGTGGAGGGTCGAGAGTCCAGAGACTAGGATCACCACTGATGTGAATGATCACACAGTATTCAATATTACTGATGGCGTCAAGGTGGTGGGGGGAATGTATATGGAGAGCAATAAAAAGGGGACCTTGAAATTGTGATGTTAAAGGTGCCGCGATGAACAATTTGGTTGCACCTAAATAAAAAAGTTAAGCGCACCAGTGCAACCAATGCAAAAAGTTAACCTGGAGCTCTGGCCTGTTTTTAGTCAACTTTACTAAGGGTGCCAATAATTCTGGAGGGCACTGTGCTGAGCGAAGGTTGGCAAATACTATCAGCGTGAGCTTGTATGTATAACTGTGTGTGTGTGTGCGTATGATGCACTGGGCCTTTACCCTCTGCTGCTTTAGTGTTGATTTGGTTCTTGGTGTGTGAGGACGTCTGCAGTTTCTCCTCCACGGCCTTCTGTGGATCAAACTCCTCCAGTGTGACCTTCTCCAGTGCCGCCTTCAGGGCCAGTGTGGAGTTCAGCTGGGCACCCTCTGGGAGCTGTTCATCGCCCATCTCTACCAAAGGAGGAACTACACGTCTGTCTAGACCAGGTCTTTTTTCCCTCTTCTTCCCTGCAGGGAGAATGGTTACATTTACCTGCATACCAAATTCTTGTTTCAATCACAACAATGATAAAATTCCGACTGTGTACGAGTCATGTAAACACCTTATATCCGTTGCCATATCTCGATTAAGATCATATTACGACAACTGATACCCAAATAAAAAGCATGTAAACACATTACTCGTAAAATGCCCCTTTCGGAATATTAAATTACGTCTGTGCATGTACATGCAAGGAATTGTGGTAGCTTGGTTTGTTGCACTGACAATTTGCCAACATAGTGAAAAATATGGCTAGTTTGCACTTCACAAGATGAGCTCAGTTTATGTATTCAAACCTGAAAGATTGAACGTCATGGAATTCATCAATGCATTGGAATATTCGTTAAAATGGTGATTGTGTGCAACAAGCTCAAAGAAGCAGGTTTTGTGTGCACTGCTGATAGATCAGGAATTATTGGCAAAAAGCAAGTGGATAAAAAGCAAAACAATAGTGTCTCTAATCCGGCCAATTTCACCTAGTTCGTGGTCATGAATAAAATTCAGCTATTGCACGGTCGCTGGTTTATTTAGAGTATGCCGATTGCCATATACCTATTGCCAATATTGCCATAATCAGAATATAGACCTTAATCTGAAAATGGTGCGCACATAGCAAATGATTGACAGCTTCAAAGCTGACAGTGACTGACTAAGACATGTCCAGACAAAAACGACGATGTATTTTTTCTTACTGTTTTCACACTTTTAACAACACCGGTAAAAAAAAAACTTGCATCCACAGAAAGAGGTAAAACCGAAAGCACTGCAGTGTATATGCCAGGCCAGTCGATGGTGCCATGGCGGTACAGAGGCTTCACTCTAATTCACTCTAATAACATTCCAAAAGTAGTTGCGCGAAATATGTAGACTATGTAAAATTCAGTTTTCAATTCAACTAATAAAGTTAATCTTCACAGTTTGTGACTGCTATGTGGAAATGATTTTACGTTTTGCATTATATCTGGTATAGAGTAAGTTACACTGGGGAAATGAAAATGTGTTAGTCATAGGTTGCAGTAAGCAAACGTTTAATGTAGCCTACCCAGTGTTTCTAACTTAGCCATGTGCATGTGCATAAATCATGATGGGGAAAAGAAAAACATTTCAATATGACAAACAAACGGTTTGGTTTGTTCTAACATGCAGTGTCAGTAGGATGGCTGGGTTTAGGGGTGGGGCTTATTTCATACCTCTATTCTCTCTGGCACTGTACCACCATCCTTTAAAACTGCTATTGTCAGACCAATGCTGAAAAAAACTGGATTGGATTCTGACAACTTTAACAACTACAGGCCTATTTCCAACTTGCCTTTTCTCTCCAAAGTTCTTGAGAAGATAGTGACAACTCAACTCCAGGATCACCTGAAGGACAATGACCTCTTCGAGCCATTCCAGTCTGGATTTAGTCCTATGCACATTACTGAAACGGCCATGATTAAGATTACTAATGACCTCCTCTGTGCAGCTGATGATGTACTTATTTCCATTCTGATTCTCCTTGATCTCAGTGCAGCCTTTGACACCATCTCCCACCATCTTCTCCTGGAACGTTTAGCCAATATCGGAGTGCGGGGCAGTGTTCACCAGTGGTTTACCTCCTATCTCTCTGGAAGGACACAGTATGTACAAATGCTGAGTTGCAAGTCTGAGAGCAGTGCTGTGACAAGAGGGGTATACCCCAATGGTCTGTGTCGGGCCCTCTGTTGTTTGTTATCTACTTCCTCCCACTTGGCACCATCCTCAGGCAACATGGTGTTCAATTTCACTGCTATGATGATGACACCCAGCTCTACTTATCTACAAAACCCACTGCCACTCTACCGCCAGCTGCAATTACTGCCTGCCTCCATGACATAAACTTCTGGATGACACAAAACTACTTGAAGCTTAATAGCAGTAAGACTGAGCTGCTAGTGGTTGGCTCCAAATCAGCTCTTGCTAAGATGGAACCTTTCACCCTTTGTGTAGATGGCAGCACAATCCCTTGCTCCAACCAAGTCAAGAGCCTTGGTGTCATGCTGGACAATACACTTTCATTTAGTGCACACATAAACAGTACAGTATGTCTTGAAATGCCTTTTTCCATCTAAGGAACATGGCACGGCTTCGCCCAGCGCTCACCCAGCAGAGTGCAGAAGTCCTTGTAAATGTGTGTGACATCCCTTGACTACTGTAATTCCATCTTGTCTGGAATCCCTAATAAGATACTCCATCGGCTCCAACTGATTCAGAATTCTGCAGCAAGGATTATTATAGGCTCCAAATCCACTAGTTATGTAACACCATTGCTGATGCAACTGCACTGGCTTCCAGTTGCCTACATAATACATTTACAAGTCGTACTCCTGGAATACAAGGCCCTACACAATTATACCCCCACCTACCTCCCTACCTCCCTAGAAGTCTACACCCCTGCCCGCTCACTGAGATCCTCCTCAGCAGGCCTACTGCATGTCCCTAGTGTGAACCTCAGCACACTGGGAGAGAGGGCTTTCAGCTACATCGCCCCCAAGCTGTGGAATTCACTGCCAGACTACAAACACTGTGACTCAATTACTGACTTTAAAAACAGACTTAAAACATATCTCTTCAAGATGGCTTAAGGACTGACTGACTTTTACTTTTATTTTTTTTGAGATGACTATAATTTCTACAACCTTTTTGTTTTTGTTTATTTGTGAAGTGACCTTGGGTGACATGAAAGGCACTCTAAATAAAATAAAATGTATTATTATTATTATTATTATTATTATTATTATTATTATGTTGTCACCGGAAATGCCGGTGTTACTCTGCACACGGCAAGGGCAGGCCGGCAGTTAAAAAAAATCAATGGCCAAATCAATAAAAATAAAAACTTTACCGGTTTCAAAAATCCCAGCCTCGTGTGGACAGGCCCAGACATGTTATGTTCAATGCGTGACAGGATTTGTCTCTCAGTGGTAACGTTCAATTTTATTTTTATTTTTTTTGTATTTTTGGTTCCAAGTTGCATTTCCCGAAAGCGTAAGTCGAGCGACGAGTACTACGAATGAACAGGTATGATAAGGGATCAGATTATTTTTGGAATCTGATCCCTTATCATACCTGTACATTCGTACTCGTTGCTTGACTTATCGTGACTAAATTCAAGATGGCGGCGAACGGTAAACTGCCTGAAGGTACTGTCTGTATAAATCGTCTTGTAAATAAACTACCAGTGCTTTTTCAAAGTTCTCAATGTCTCGTTTTAAATGTCAGGGCCCTCGGAAGTCTACCAATGAAGTGTGGAGCTACTTTGAGCCTCGTAAATGGTGTAAAACAGTGATTTATTTGCATGGCTAGACCGATGCCCCCCCATTGAAAACCTGTTGGTAGCATCGGCTAACTAGAGCCAGATTTCAGAGTGCATGGGACAAGCCGAGATGAGCTATGAGACAAAAGTTCACACTCGGTATCATGTTTCAACACACTTTAGGTCAATATCACACCGAATTTCTCCTTTAAACAGTGTAGTGATGGGAACGGATGCCTGGAATGACATCAGGAGAAAAAGTGACAGAGAGAAGAAAGGGGGGAGGGGGGCTGTGTGTGACTGCAGGGTGGTGAGGTCAAGTGTGTGTTGAAGAGTTTCATTAGCAGAGTACAGTATATGAGGACAGTGAAGAGTGCCAGATGTCCCTTCACCTTTTCTCTCACTGCCAGCAGGTTTCAGAGCTGCAGGACGAGGGAAGCTTGGCTCTTGGATCACAGCACCATCAGGGGTCTCCGCTACAGAACATCCTCTGTGTACACTTACAGCCTTTGCCTTGGGGCCAATGTCAAAGTGCACCTAAAGTTCATAGATACATAGCAGCAACAGCTCAATGATAAAAGTACAGTCAGCAACCATCCAACAGTACAATATATAATATGGAAAAGACAACAGATAATTCACTTAGTGGATCTCAGTTCAATTAAAGTTGTGTACAACTGAACTCAAATACACTCACATCAAGATAGATATGTCATGCAAGCACACATGCCTGTCACTTAAAAGTGCCCTTTCACTCTGATGGAAGTTTACTGCACAACTGCTCCTTGTTGGTGCCCCCCCCCCAATTCCAATCCTCCCTCACCTTTCTTATGCAGCCCTTGCCACTTAATCTAGACACCAGACATAATTTCACTGCATTTCTTACTTCCAGTAACTATATGCATGTGACAATAAACTTCCTTGTATCTTGTATCCTTGTAACTGCAGTACCATAGTAGCTGTTTCAAGTTAACAGCTCTTCAAAACGAGCATCTGTTTTCACAGAATTGTAGCATGCCTCTCACCTGTCTGGCTTGCTGTTTAGAACCCCTAATCCTGCGCAAGATTCCGGAGTCTGCAGGAGGACGTTCCGGGGTGGAAGTGATGGAGAGGTCGAGCTCCGGGCATTTCCTGAGCGGAATAGCGTGGCCCGTGGCCGTAGGGCCCGGAGGAAGGGCAGGCTGGCTGTCCGGGTCGCTAAAGCCAGCTAACGGACGTTGCAGCATAGTCATGTTGCACACGTTTCACAAGAGCTAAATCAGATTGAAAATCAACACTGCAATGTAAGACAACATGTCTAGATTCATACCAGCTTTATGTTACGTTACAATAGCGTCACAATATTTGATTAATAATGCTAGCTAAATTAAGTAGCTAACGTTACAGCCAGGTGAGGGGAGTTTTGAATGAGTGAAACAACAAACATGATCTTAATGTTACCTATTATTGCTTGGAAGCCACTATGTGTAACAGTGTAGTCTTAACGTTCAATGCAGCAGTACTTAATTCTACAAAGAGCCGATTGTTATACTCAATAATGTTAATCACGTTTCTGACCTGACCAACGAGCTAACGTTAGACGTCCTTCTAATTGCAGTGCTAAAAAGCAATGAGTTTAAGTGATGATAACATTCACATTACCTGGCAAAACTTTAATTTTCCACCAGTTACATTTAAAACAGCTTTGCATCGTACTTCAAGAATGTATGTCGAGATATTTAACATGCTTTCATCTATCCACTGTAATTTACAAGTATTAGAACTAACATTTGAACTTCCCTCCACTCTCACCGCCTTCTTCGAACTGCTAATGTTGTTGATAGCTTCTACCATTGTTCTATGGTAACGCCTACTTCCTGTATCAGGACAGCAGCGCCTCGCCCTGGCGGCGGAGAACCACAACATTATTTAGGCCTACCTAAACGTCGCCCTCTGGCGGACTAAACAAAACACACACCTTGCTGAAGAATTCGTTTATTTGATTAGGGTGAACCCAGACGAACTCGTTAACCAACTTACACAATTCTTATAACTCCCCTCTTCACAACTGATATAGCCTTTGTAGCCTAATCTAGTTTTTAGTACAATAAATTGTTCCAGTAAATGCATGCTGAGTGATAGACCTTATAATCAGCGGTTGTCAAGAAGAAAGCACATTATGTTTACAACCATGTGTGTAGGCCTATGTGTGCATTTGTCAATGTGATGTTGGCTAGGGGAGTCGTGAGAAATGTTAACTGAAGAAAGTTGAGGATGTTTATGATCGGGGTTAGAGGACATCAGCCAAAACACTCCCTCTTTTATTTAATTCTCAAGCCCTCAAAGCATTCCTCACCCTCAGGCTTCTTACTGTAGCCTAAAGTAGGAAGCCTATCCCTGTCCGAACTGTTGTGGATGAAACATGAAGAATCCTTACTGTGCAAGGAGAAAAGGAGAAAAGATACACCACAACAGTACTTAGTAAAAGTTATTTATTAGATTATTCTTTCTTTCCATTCAACAGTAGAGATAATTAACATCTCGGACAATAGCTTTAAGTTCAGAACCAAAGGTGTAACAGTCATGAAACACCCCCTTCGTACCACTGTTCAGCATTACCGGAGGAACGGCCAAACAGCATAGACTGGGAGTGAGAATGGCAACAAAACAGCACACAACTATTGTTACTGCAGCAACCTAACAAGAATGTACAAAACTAGCCGTTGAGCAGAGCAGTGCTTGCAGAGTAAGACATTCAAGATCCATTTGGCACAAAGGCGCTAAGAGACACTCATGCAGACACACACACACACACACACACAACACAACGTACAACAGAGATATGCTTTGACACAGGCAGTTTTTAGGGCAGGCACTGAGGTCCTTTTGAAGTAGACTCCATAACAGCAGGAACAGGATGTGTAAAAGTCTATGCTGGTTGATACTTGATACTTGACTGCACCCCACCGTTTGGTTGTCAGAGTTACCTAATACTGCTGACAGAAAAAAATGAGCATGGCATCTGTAGGAGAGGAGAGGCCACAGCCTAATAATGGCAAGACAGAGCTACGTAGGAATACAAACACACACAGACACACACACACACACACACACACACAAAAACACACAGACACACACAGTTGAAGGCAATCCATAGGCCTGGTTGACTGCAAAAAATAAACATTCATTCTGGTGGAAAACACATTTAAATAAATAAAGATGGCATTCAAAGGTCCCCATTTGGTAGATCTCTTGTTAACACTACTCGTCATTATTATGACAGACATTATTGCAAACTCCACCTTAAAATGATTATATGAGATATTAGACAGTGTAAGTTTTACTTCTAACACAACTCCCTAATTCATGGTGAAAATGTGCAGGTGTGTGTGCAAGCCAGTGATAGTGAGCGAGAGAGACAGAGGGAAGGAGGAAGAGAGAGAGATTTATCTAAGATCATGAATTTGTGTGTATCCTGTGTGCATCTGTGTGAAAGTTCATTCTGCACAGGTGCAGATACAATTGTATCTGATGTACGATTTTAAATATGTTCAAAAAAATATACCAAATGCAGCGCAAGTGTATAGTCTGCTTGTGCCTGGATCAGGGAGTCCTAGAAGCCTTTAAATGTTCCATCCTTCCGTCCTAAGTTCTTAGTTTTCATTCGCTCCTTTAGTTCCTCTTCTTCCATCCATCTCTTTTGTCGCTCTACACATTCTTTTTTCACTCATCCCTTCATCCTGAGTGCCATTCCAAAGGCCAGAGGCCAGAGGAGTAAAGATACCTCCCATAGCCACCTCCCATAGCCAGTGACAAGTCCCATGTGGTCTGTGGACAAGAAAAGTGCATCTTCCTGTGTTTGCTGTGGGTAGACAAACCTCACATCCAATCACACCTGTCTCACTTTTCCAGGAGACTGATAGGAAAACAGGCTGTGTGTCTCAAGTGGCCTGTGGGGCATAAGGACTACAAGACCCATCATACTTAGTGGCGGTCTCTGAGGGCCTTGAGGATGTAGTTCTCTCGCTCAAGCTGGGCATTCTTCTCTGTCAGCTCCTTAATCTGCTCCCTCAGCAACTCTACTTCCTCTCGAACAGCTAACATTAGGTGTGTCTTCACCAGATCCTGTGAACACACATACACACAGGGATGGAATATGCAAATATACATTATTTATGCACGCAGATTCATGTTAACATAGTTCAAAACACACACACACACACACACACACACACACACACACACAAACACACACACAACTGGATATAAAGTTGTTTACACAGACAATAGAACACACTGAAAAGAGAATGTGCATGTCCTCATTTAGGGCTGTTTTTTTGGGTCATTCATTCCATACTTAATATCCCTTTCCAGACAGAAATACAGAAAGACAGAGGAGGGAGACAGAAAGGCCCTTAAACCCTTAAATTCACAATGGGACTTTTTGCAGTTCCTATAACCTTTTGAAAAACTATCCCCTTTTTACGCATTTGCACAGCATGGAAATGGGAAACATTGAGTTCCTCCAACCTCAGTTCCTATAACTATTTCAGTTTTTATTTTAGGGTCTTTTCGCTGCACGCAAAGGAACCATGATTTATATGTTGATTGATCAAGCACAAGCCTTTTTTCAATTCAGCTTCTGTTTAGATTTGCTTAACTGGTTAAATTTGCTTAGTTGCTACTGTTTTAATTTGATGGTAATGTAATCTGCCTATAAAAATGGTTTATTCAATACTTAGTTGTAACATTAGCTGCAAGGGGCATGTCTGTCTAGATAACATTTTATCAAAGCTTTTTTCTAAGGGGGGAAGCCAAGCTCAAATTATTGAGCAATGTTTTGGCCCAACGTGAGTGCTCCATTAAGGTGAATTACGTCATCTCAGAGCTCCTACAGGCAGTGCAAATCAAACAGAAAAAATCCCTAGGAACTGTAGGAGAGGGGTAGCCTCCAGTTAGGGAACTGTTGTGTCTGGAAAAAGCCTAGAGAGAGAGAGAGGGAGAGAGAGAGAGAGAGAGAGAGAAAGACAGAGGCAAAGTAACTCACCATGGCTTGCTCAATCTTGTTGTCGATAGCAATTGCACTATTACCAGATCCACTGCAAACAATAGGACAGAGCCACAGAATCAGATTGATCAGTTAGACAATTTACTTCCAAAAACATAAAACAAATATTAATTCACTATCCAGATCTAATGACCTCACATTTCTACTAGTTGCATGAAATAAAGAGACTACAGACAATTCGGTTTTCAACTCAACTGTTAACTTCATCTGCATTGTCCCGCCAGCGGTAATGGTCTAAAGTACTCATATCTTCATTCTATATTGATCTACTTTTGAGCACAGCTTCACAAGATCTTGTGCTAGGTCTCAGTTCTAAGTCATATCAAGTGACCTAGAGGGCTGAAATGTGGTCAGTTCAGAGATGCTTGTAATCCGGCAGAAAGAAAAAACTATATTCTAACCTCTGTACCTCTGAGTCAGTACATCACACATTTATTCTGACTGTTTCCTACGAAAACTACAGGATCTCAGCTTTCTATAGAGGTCAAACATTACAAAAACTACCGGTTACAGCCTCCTAAAATGCTGGCGTCGTGTACACGCAAGGCCTAACCGATAACATATATTCACCGGTTTAAAAAAAAAAACATCGTCGTGTAGACGGGCCCTGAGAAACAGACACCTCACAGGCCCCCAACTGGCAGCTTTGTTAAATAGTACCCACACAACACTAGTGCCAATGTCAACATAAGAGGTGATTTTAAGATGCTGGCCTTCTACTTTAGACAATGTTGTAAAGAAAAGGCAATAACTCATAATGGCCAGTAAAAAGAAAAGATTAAGAAAGGTAAGAAAACAGAGACAGTTGACCGAGGAAGACTGGGAAAAAGTGTTATAGACAGACAAATGTAAGGTGTTCGGATCACAGAGAAGAAAACTCGTGACATGCAGACCCAAAGCTGGAGGAGTGTTTGACTGTGTGTTTGAATCTGTCAAACATAATGGAGTGTAAATGCAAGGGAAAGTGTAGGTATACACATACAGTGTGTGTGTGTGTGTGTGTGTGTGTGTGTGTGTGTGTGTGTGTGTGTGTGTGTGTGTGTGTGTGTGTGTGTGTGTGTGTGTGTGTGTGTGTGTGTGTGTGTTTGACACAGGAAGACAGAGACAGACAGAAAAAGAGGAAAAGAGAGATATGACAGCTTCTGTGGGCAGTGTGTGTATGTGTGACATGGTGAAAGTAAGTAAAAAAGAGCTAGAGTGAGAGAAAGACAGACAGAGAGAAAGAGAAAGAGAGAGAGGGGTACACAATGAGCGATTTACAGGCAAACATTCTTTGCTGCTGGAGCTTTGCCCTCTTACTGTGTCATCCTCTCTCACTTCTTACTCATACAAACAAACAACACACACACACACACACACACACACACACACACACACACACACACACACACACACACACACACACACACACACCATAAAATCAGTGTGGGTTTCAGTGCCCAAACCAGTTTACGGGACAGTTACGGGAATGTTCCTCAACATGTGCCCTATATTTGTGCAGATGTCTGTATGTGTGTGTGTGTGTGTGTGAACTTAAGTCAAAAATGTGTCACAACTGTATAATTGTAAAACACAAAAAGACCCCCAGGACTGCCACTGCCAAAAGAAAATATGTTTGCCACTGCCATACTATCTGTGTGTGTGTGTGTGTGTTTGAGCATCTGTGACACAGATCCCATTGTTGTGTAGTGAGTGAGGCACATGGTTCACATTACTGTGATCTATTCCTGATGTAAACACATACACACATACATTCACATGAGGACACACATGCACACACACAGACACATGGACAGACCCAAACACACACACACATCCACACATCCACGCACGCACACATCCACACACGCACGCGCGCACACACGCACACACACACACACACACACACACACACACACACACACACAGGGGGGGGGTTGAAACAACTTAAACATAATGAGAGGCAACACTGCCGAAGGGAGAAAATACACATGCACAAACACATTCCTTCTTCAAACTAATAGACGGCAACATCACAGAGGTGAGAGAATATAGATGTCCAAAATATTTTGTTCACACTCACATGCCACTCACATACCACAGACACACAGTCACACTTCATTACTGACAATGTCTCGCACTCAACACAAAAACGCACTCACTCACACACACACACACACACACACACACACACAGCATTACCCTCGACAGAAGAGCACCAAGGACAAGAAAGCTGTCTCTGAACCACGGGTCCGAGCCTCTTTTGGAAGGTCCAATTTGTGCCTGACCACGGGGAGAAGAGAGTGACCCCCCTGTTCTCCTTTCCTCTTGGTCTCTCCCACACTTCCATGACCAGGGGACAGGCCAGGGCATAGAGTCCCAGAGATGGTGCCCCTAGCTGGGCAGCAGGACTGAAGAGCAAGGCCTTGAGGGCTGTAGAAAGATCCTGGCTGGTGTGAAACTGCTGGCTGGGTTGGGAGGATGGTTTTGTTTGAGGCAGGGTCACAAGCATACCAAGGCTTTCCACAGAACTGCTGCCAGCTGTCTAAGGCTGGTGATGACTGAGGTGTGTGCTGCCCCAGAGGATCACAAGAGATGAGGGTTTGAGGGTTGCCCAGGATCGAGGGAGATTTTGGGGAGTTGGAGGGGTGAGCACCCCTTAAGGATGGTGCAACTAGGGCTTGGGCCTCAGCAGCAGGTGACTGTTTAATGGGTGAAGGGGAGGCTCCAACTGCTGTGAGTCTGTTAGACTGAGGCTGAGTTATAGATCCTATAGGTTCTATGTGAGAACCAACAGAAGACCCTGTGGTAGAGCCAATGGTAGGTCCTGGGGTAGATGTGACATTAAGCCCTGTCACTGAGCTGACAGTAGACCCTGTGGTGGAGTTGACTTCATGTCCTGTAGCAGAGCTGATAGTTGGGCCTGTAGTGGAGCTAATAATGGGCCTGGTGGTGGCGGTGACGAAAGGCCCTGTGTTGGAGCTGACTGGAAGCCCTGGATTACAATTAACAATCAATTCCTTTGGACAAGCAGTGTTCGTGGAAATCGACCCGGTGGTGCAGCTAGCTTTAGGCTCTGTATTGATTTTAGCAACGAGCCCTTTGTTAGAGTGGGAGATTTGTTGAGTGGTAGAAATAACTACAGGTTGTGTTCCAGAGCGGATTTTGGGTTCATCAACAGGTGTTGACTTGGATCCAACACAGGTAATAGTGGTGGACTTTGAGGCAGATGTAGATTTCCGACTAATGGCAGATGTGGCCCTGGGCCCTGTGGTGGTGGATATGGTCTGAGTGTGTCTGTCTGCCCGGAGGGGAACCATCTGGGTGTACCGGCTCCCCCGCTCTACAAACTGCTGCTGCCCGATGGGCCAGGAGTCACGCACCCGCATCCGGGGGACATCCCTGATCATGATTCCCTCTGTCCCCTCCCGATCCCCATCCTTCCATCTCTCCCGCATCACCACTTTCTCTGCTGTCCTCTGGGGGTAAGGTGGAGAGGCAGTCCAGGAAGATGACATGATTGGTTCAGCCGCTGGAGGGACAGACAACCGGGCCAATCGCTTCGCAGATGGTGAAGAACAAGAGTTGGAGCCCAGACAGGGCTTGCCAGGAGACGATGCCCTGAGAGGATAGGGTCTGGACTCATGATTGACAGGGCTGTTAAGAGGAGAGACCTTGGACAGGACAGAGGAGGAAGAGGAGGATGATGAGGAAGGAGAACCAAGGGACATGGACGGGGAGGACGCCGAGACATGGGACGAAGAGATGGACGAGGGTAATGGTGGAGGGAGAGAGACCGGACGTGCCTGCCTGCGAATCTCAAAGGCAGATATGATCTTCTTCACACTGCCAAACATGTTCACAGCCCCGGGGACGATTACTCAGTCTTTAAACGGGCAGGAGGATGTCTCGCAAACAGGAAGTGGATAATGACTTCACCTGCATCTTCCTTACAAGGTTAGCTTAGCAACAGCCAGACAGCCACAGCATAGAATCAAGCAAAGGAAGCCTTCTATTTAACCATTTCCTGTGGTAGACCAAATGGAGCGGTGGCGTGTGAATCTCGGGTAACTGAGAGATGGGGTGACTCCCAACATAGGGCAGCACTAAAAAAAGAGCAGCGATGTGCAGATTGTTCCGGCGCCGTTCTGAGAGAGAGAGGGTCCGCATAGGGCAACAGGTGGATTGCCACTCTGATTTACAGCGCTCAGTCTCAGTCACCATCCATTTCTGGGTCAGAGCTCACACACGCCCATCCCCCCACACACACACTCATTCACTCACACACACACACACACCCACTTGAACTCACCAGCCTGCAGTCACATACACAGCAACACAAAACGGTTCAGTTTCATTCAGAGTGTGTGTGTGTTTGTATGTTTGTGTATGTGTGTTCAATTCTGAGTGAAGGCTCCTCAAAATCCCAATCACAAGGTCTCCCCTTAGCTGGTCAGTCCTAATCCGGCCCCTTAATCTGCTCTAATCCCGGTAATAAGGCCAGTCCACGCTGCGTCTGCAGAATGTCTCAAGGATTACGGTAATCTGAGCCGGATGGGTGTGGCCGTCTCTCCGCAGGTCTTTCCCGTAATCCCAAAATTCCTCTGGATACGGTGCAGCAATATGGAGGCCCACCTCGCCACACAAACGTACAGTAACGTTGGCCTCGGATTCCCCTGGAAATGAATTCCGTATGTGGATGGTCTGCAGGATAATTGGTGGCTCGGCAGGGACTGGATTTAAGACAGAGCTGTGTCTCTTGTGGCTACCACTCTCCTTCTGTGGGGTAGTGTGTGTTTTTCAGTGGCCCTCTCTTGGGACATTAGCATTTTCTAAAGACACACACACACATATTCACAAAGACACACATATACAAAAACAAAATACACAAATGCTCACAAAAGTCCCTCACACAGACAAACCTACCCACATACATACAATGTGTCTCTCTCATGCTCATGCACAACGCACAACACACATGGACACACACACACACACACGACACATACACAGCCAAGTTTCGGTGATAGGCCAACACATTCCGTTCCCCGCCTACTCACTGTCTCGGCCAATCACACAGCACTCTGCATTCTCTGCCCACCCACTCTCCGCGTGAATGGCAAAAAGTTTCCATTGTCCTCTCACTAAAGACAACAATCTATCTGTGTGTGTGTGTGTGTGTGTGTGTGTGTGTGTGTGTGTGTGTGTGTGTGTATGTATGTATGTGTGAAGGCATGTGATTTATCATGTACAGACATGATCTTGGCACAGAGGATATGTGTACATGCACGTTTGTGTGTGTGTGTGTGTGTGTGCGTGTGTGTGTGTGTGTTCGTCCGTTGGAGAGAGAAGTGAGCCGACTCAGGAAATTCACTGCGGACAGAGAAGCCCATCCGGACTCCCCAAACACTGGACCAGGAAGTTCAGCTGATCAGCTTCTCTACAGTAACCGTCTTTAGATAGGGATCGCACAACATTCACAGGAAAGAGGAGACGTCTTTATGCCGCATCGTGTGTCTAAAAATGAGGCAAAACATTGCTGGCCTGGTCCTTCGTAACGCAAGTGTTTACATACAATTCGGCATGTTGAGGAGCCAGGAAGCAAGACCGAATAGCAAAATGAAGCATGACGTGGAACATTGGACATAACAAACAAACTATGCATGATTTTCACACATAGCTTTGACATGCTGGGAATTTTGCTACCCTGGAAATCCAGAGTTCTCGCGGGAGCACAATTTGAATTTGCTCAGCGAGTCACTCTGGCAATGAGTAATGATGCTCATTACTTATGTCCCTTGTATCGTAGGGCACCAAATCACATTGGTGTATCTGATATAGGCGGGCCAGAGGTGAGCTAAACAGATGACGACAACGCTGCAACAAATCAGTCAGTAAACATTGGTTGTAGTGTTATCCAATTGCGTGCAGTGAGATTTTCAAATGCATGCTTAGTGCCGCCCCTCGAGTTGGGCCATTACATTAGTCATGGCCAGACCCTTAATCTTTCTAGATTCCTAGGGTCTGGATTTTCCAGGCTAGGATTTTGCCATCACTAATTCTTCAATGTTTTTATTCCTCAAAATGTATAGCTTAACCGCCATATAGGCTTGCCTGTTAATTAAAATAATGTATGAAAATAAAGTTGTGGGTCAAGTTAGTGTTCCCTGAAGATGAGACAGATGTAGGCTACAGTTAAGTTATGTTGGCCATTGCTTCTCTAATGGATGCCAGAAATTGCGTATCATACTAGGACAGTTTGTAAGCCTGCTAACATCGCAAATTTTGGTTCATATTCAGGTCCATATAGTTCTACAACAAAGAGTGTTTCTGGAGAAGATTTTGAATTTAGTTAGACCTGTGTGATAGTATAATATGGCCAGACTATCTCTAACTATCTCACATCGAGAAGAATGCATGACTGAAATAAGAGTGGACTAACTATCAGTGTTGCGTGGTCCGCCCAAATATATTAAATATTTGAATGATATTCGGGTCATTTGCGGCCGGGTCAGTTCAAATTAGTTAAATATATATATATATTTTTTTAAGAAATACTTGAAGTATCACGAGAAGACTAACATCAATATTGAACTCATAATTGCTTTTCAAAGATATCATTGGTTGCAGCATACTTGCCACATAGTCAAGTCAAGTCAAGTCAAGTCAAGTCAGTTTTAGTATAGCGCATTTCACATGCACAGAGCGCTACTTGCCACATAGGCTACCTGTACCCGGAAGGATGAAGATGTAGATAGATAGATAGATAGATAGATAGATAGATACTTTATTGATCCCCAAGGGGAAATTCAAGCGAAGTAAAAAGTAAACAAAAGATGTAGAAAAAAAAAATACAAAGACACGGAGCTACCTCAACATGCTGCCACTCTTGTTAAGTTAAAATAATAAAGACACCCCTCCAGGAAAAGCCATATATGGGAAATATTTGGAAAGGTTAGAGAAGATGAGTAGTGGAAGTTATGTTCTATGCACTTCTTGCAAAGCTAAAAGAAGCACAAAACAGGCACGACCAACATGACTCATCACAAATGCGGCAAGCCCTCCCAGCCAAAGCGAGAAAGTGCAATTCCCAAACCTCAAGCAAGCAATAGATTGCTTTATATTATACACTGGAACAGCTTTTTTAGACTATGACAAGTCGCTCAGTAAAATAATGCTGATACTTTACCACCTGCCCATATTAAACTTTTAGCCTACAGCCATGAGAATTGGATAAGGGATGTCATGGGTAAAGGGTGCCAGCAGGAATGTAATGTTACACAGACTACACACAGCCATATCTATGTATAGGTCATGCCATGGTGGTAGGTTCACGCATTGGTAGCCTATGCGTATAAAAGTTACCTTAGTTCGTTGTGTCTGTGACTTTAAACAGTGTATGTGCTTTAACTTCAGTTAAGCTTTGTGCTTCATTCAGCATTATAAACCAGTTCTTATGCTAACATTTTGACCAGCAATGTATCTCTCTCGCCTACCTTGCTGCCTCCACCATTTCTGTTTTCGAAAGAAAAATGTATGTCCATGGCCTTGAAGTCTTGTCTTAGTGTTTAGCTAATCCTAGCTGGTTGCGTGCGTGCCTGCACTCTTATTCTCATTCTGCGCAAACATTAGCCTATGTCCTGCATGACTACCTGTATGTAGTTCTACTGCATAAAGTTTACTTTACAGAAATGGCCTACTGTCACACTGCATGGTAGACTATAGCCAAACATTTTGTAAATAAGCGGGTCGGATCGTGGGTCAGGTATAATTTTGTCTTAATTAATATTCGTGGTCCGAGTTGCGGTCGGGTTGATTAAAATATCGGGCAAGCTCGGGCCGCTTTTGACCAGAACCGCGCACTACTGCTAACTATGGATAACTGTGGATACTTGTAGACCATAAAGGTAAGAGTTCATTGTCAGTATGTTTAGCTGTGTTTGCTTGTTTGGCTGCATAGCATGTTGCTAGTTTGTTTGCTAGTTAAGTTTGCTAATGTCCAGCTCCTAAGTTATGTGCAGATTTCTGTAATGTGCCGTCTCTGCTATTGCTGCTTTTGATCAGTCAGATTTCAAATCTCCAGTGGTGGGTTGGACACATGTAGTCATCAAAACGGCCACCCAAATTCCCCCATTCCGCCTTGACGCATTTACACTGTTGACGGAACAACATGTTGCACCTTTATGTCTACCCCTCTTGGTGGAAAATGGTAAAATTGGCGGGCCATGTCGAGCTGCCGTTCCGCCTCGGTGTGTCTAAAAACGTCCAGCATTCCGCCATATAGGTGCACAAAAGGCGGCATATTACTCAGTGCAAAAATGACTAGTGACTCACTGGGAGAAGGGTAGGGCCTGTGGGACTGACAGCTCTCCAGAGGTGCGATCAGGCTCCTTTCTTGCACAAGCATGCTATTATGTAAAGCCCTGTGTTTATTATGCAATGATTCAGGCTTTGTAATTGTTAAGAAACTTCTTTCTCTCTTTCTTTCTCTTTATCTCTCCCTATCTCTCTCACACACACAGGTGCACACACTGTTCTATTGAATTCCATAAATATTGACAAGAGGATAAGGTATCAACATAAGCTAGTGTTGTGGCAGATAACAAACACACACACACATACACACACACACACACACACACACACACACACACACACACACACACAAATGCACAGCCACATACTGACATACAAAACATAAACACTCTTACCCAGATGTACACTGTCGCTAATCTGCCTGTGTGCATGCAAAAAGGCACGCACAAACACACACAGTTCACTGTGTGCAGCATCATGTTTACCATACAAACTGAACTGCCCTTTACTGTGATGCATATAACAAATAAAAATACCAATCTTTTTCTGTCCCTCTCTTTCTTCTCTCTCTCATTATCAGTCTATCTCTTGTGCACACATCACTCTATTGCCACACATATCAAAGCTGACTCTACTTCCCCTTATAGCCTGACCATGAAAATGGCCAGAGAGATACACACTATCCTGGTCAGAGATGAAGCAAATGCTGTTCAACACACACACACACACACACACACACACAATCCCTTCAAGGTATACATAAACTTTATGGGAGTTAACGTGAGGACAACTCAACAATTCACAGGCACACACACACTCAAACAAATGCTAATACATATGTACACAGCCACACACAAACACACACACACACACACACACACACACACACAGGTTTTCCTGGGGCCTCTCCTTCTCCCTCTTTACTTGCTCCCTCTTTTCCTGCCTCCCTTCCCCCCTATCCTTCATTGCTTTCCTTCTCTCTGCACTGCTTTCTCTCACTACACTCCTCCCTCTCTCTGCATGAATAGGGGCTCTATTCTCTCTTGCTCTCACAAACCACAAACCCTAATCACACTGAAAGACAGAGAAAGAGAGAAAGAGAAAGAGCAAAAGAAAGCAGGGGGGGCTGAAGGGAAAGAGTGAGAGCTTACTGTACGCACTGTATGGTGTGCATGCATACGAAACATGTGAGTATACTTTCTAAGGGGTGTTGATGCTAACATGCACATATTATATAACCCATGTATGTGTCTGTGTATGTCATGTGTATTTGGCTGTATGTTCATCACTTCAATGATTCATGTGTGAGTCTGCTTCATGTTCGGTTGCCCGCTTGTCTGTGTGCTCCAGCATATGTGTGTGTGTGTGTTTGCCGAGGTATTTAGACAGTGGCTGAGACTGTGCACACTGGTCTGTGAAGTTCAGGAGGGTGCCGCTGGACCAGAGCCAACATTGCCTCCAGCGGAGCCGCAGGTTCACAGTGGCCTTCTAGCCTGGTCTCCAAAAATGCAACCGCGCTCATCAGTGCTCCAGCTCTAAATATAGAGCTACAATTCCATGCAGAGATATAGTGAGTGATGAGAAGAGATGGTGACAGGGGAGATAGAAAAAGAGATGATACAAAGAAGACAAGAAAAAAGTAGAAAAGGATACAAGGGTAGAGAGGCCACTTAACATAACATATGCATGACTCCTGATATGACCCAAGTGCTTTTATCTGTGGCGTCCTTTTTGAAACTAACAACTTCAACCCAAATGAGGCAGAACAGCACAACAGAGTAGAGATGATCTCTTGGCCGCCTCATTCTAAACTCTGACTGACCCACGCGTGACATCACGGTAATGCTCCACTATAAAGGGCAGGGCTGAGCATTCAGCCCTCTGTCTCACGCCGTCTTGAGTCAGTATTTAACACTACATTGCTATTTCATAATAGCATGTGCGTGCACACACACACACATGCACGCACACACACGCACACTCACACACACACACACACACACAAATACCCACCTTTCATCCACCTCAAAGGCACCCCCCACTCCAAACATGGACTGTGCCAGGGCAAGCGCTGAGGGTGTCTGAATGGGTGTGAGGCTCGGGTGGAACAGACCATCTCGACCTCCCAGGTGGGAACCAGGGGAGCTGGGCTGGGACTGGGTCATACGGAACTGATTGACAAGGAAACACAGACAGGGGGGTTAGGAGATCCACAAAGACCAGCTGGGGAAAAAAACTAAATTGATGTCTTCACTTTCTCTCAAGGCCTGTATGTCTTTAAAAGCATTGCATGACACAGTAGACTCGGCTGACTGCAACATGTGCTCAGGCTTGTTCCGAGAGCTGGTTTGGCAAGCATGGGAAGGAGACACCTGGTCTCTACACTTCTTAATAACAGGTGTGCAATGTCTGCCCTGGTAATGCATACAGTTTTGACGTCAGGGTCATGAATTGTAAGGGAAACCAGGAAGTTCATTACAGCATTGTTCAAAACATAATCTGAATCTGAAACAATACTGTGTCTGATATAAAGAATTACTTTTTTATCAGTCCATACCAGCTACCATGTTTGTCTGTTTTACCCACTAACAGCCAGTTGATTAAAGCTTTATCCTCATGTTTTATAATGTCAACAGTTTGCAGATTAACCCAGTTACAAACAGTGCAAACAGTGAGTATGCAAGTTGGACAGACATCCTGTTTAGTAGACTTCCTGTTTCCTGTTTCACTGTTCAGCTGTGGCTTTGATGGAAAATGTACATGTGAATCAGGCTGAGTCACAAACTCACTGAGTGGCAATGAACAATACAAATATGAGTCTGCCGGTGAATAATCTGGGTGTGTGAGAAAGTGTGTGTGAATGTGAGAAGTACGAGTGAGAACGATGTGCGAATGAGGGTAGAGATTGTATGTTAGACTGAATTAGGTGCATAGTGTGCATTACAGTATACATATCTATTTCAATAAGGATTTATGAGAGAAATGAGTTCAACATAAACTTGTGCATGCACATGCATTTGTGTGTGTGTGTGTGTGTGTCATTGAATATGCGTGTCTAATGGATGTGATCAAGACTGGCCCAAATCAAAAGGTCCATAAAATCCAATTACCAGCCCCTCAATAAACAACAAGTTATTTTGCATATCTCTGCATGTGATGATACCATAATATGTCACACTGTTAACAGTAATACTAACATTAATATAACTGCTATATACGCCTTACTGAAATCAAGCATGGTTTGCAGTCAGTGGATGTGGTTTTGCACATTTCCTATTAATCTAATTGTTAGAAAAATGATCAGTCACATATTATGAAAAATGTTACTTTTCAGTGCTTTTACACATGTATTTCGGTATTTGGGATGGCAATTGATGCCACAACACCAAAATAACACAGTTGTTTATGGGCTGCCTTGGTCTGGAAATGAGATGAAACTGAGCCAATTCAGAACGTTTCCCTTCATGATGTCATTAAAGGAAGCTTGTTGAATAAAACCGCCTCAATTTTACCTATCTGGTCTCTGCCTAAAGAACAAAAGTGCGAAACAAGCTTGGGAACTAAACTAAAATGTCAAAGCAAAGCCATGGAGCAATGTAATGTAATGCTTGTGTGTAAAGGAACAGGGACACAAATAGGGCACTCTGAACAGGGCAGGCAAAATTGAAAATGGTGTTGTAATGACTAGTACACCAGATGTTTTATTAAGACCATAAGGAATTATTGAGATACATTTGTGAAAAAAGGGGGGGTAATATGTGACCTTTTACACAAAATCAGTGTTAACTAGTCAATATCACTGACATAACTCCTGCCCTCTAAACTAAGTGTAAATATTAACAATATTCATACATGAGTACATAAATAAATGTACTATAAGAACTTGTGTGCTTACAGTGTGGGAATGTGTCTGTCTAACTCTGTAAACTTGTGTGTCTGTGAGTGAATGTTAGCCTGGAAACCAAACTCTCTGACTTCGCAGAGAGTCTGGCCTAGATCCATAGGCGTACGTTTATTTCCGGGTGGGAGGGCACAGTTTGAGGTTTAAAACAGAGAATAAACGGGCTCTGGTTTAAAATCATTGGAGTTCCTTTGAACCAATCACTAATAACCGGCGTTTCGTCATATAGAGAAGTTTCTCTGCACGCCCATAACGGGTGTATCTTATCAGCAAACAATCACACGTTTCATCTGCGTGACTCTCGCCAAAATGCATCATATAGTGTTTTGTGAATGTACCCAAGTCAAACTTTCATGTAAATACATAAGTACGTCCAAAGCGCCACTTTTAATCTTGTATGCGTTGTCGCTTTCGGGTGAAATGACCTTTTGAATGGGATTCCTAGGGCCACTACTTTTTTTGATACAATCGCGTCAAAATCGCTATTTTTCAAACACTATGAAGGCTCGACATAACTTGAAACTTTGATTGAAGCATCATCAGTGTCTCTACATATGAATTCGAGCATTAAGAACATTGTTCGTGTACACATAGTTTACTATACACACTTTACACTAAGTTATGTCGAGCCTTCTTAGTGTTTGAAAAATAGCGATTTTGACGAGACCATGTAGCCTAGCCTACTAAACTACAGTTTGACTCGGGTACGTTCGTAGCCTTTTTAAGTGACAAAAATATATGACTAAAGTTTAGCTGACGATATAACATCCTACTCCACTGTGACTTCGTTCGTGACACTCCTGTTAATAGGCTAAACCAGAGAATGTCTAATAAGGGGAGAACCTTCACTCTCGGAACGCTTCCGGTGTGGTACTGCATCTAGGTGCGCTCGCGGGCAAGTCCAGAATGAATGGAGGTCTATGGAGCTGTACCCCTCAAAATCCACTTTTCTCGGGATATATATTTTTTTCAAGTAATTTTAATATTGTATTCGAACGGGGAAGCAAAGACAATACACTTGGTTGAGTATTATATTTTTTAAAGTCACTTAATTGTTCTAAAAAGCCTTTCAAACGTGTCAATGACGTCATTCATTAGCATGATCATAGCGTAGCATAGCATCAATGCTAGCGTGTTATGGGCAACAACGACCCAACCTGTAAGAAAACGAAAGGACACGACTCCCTGATTATTTCACTTTTGATTGATAATCCATATCCATTTTGTGAAAAATAAAATAAAATCTGAGGGTTTCAGTTGTTAAATAGGTGAAAACAATAAATGTAGCCATGTAGCTCCATAGGACCCCATGTATTTTGGACTCGATTGCCATCTAGGTGAACTCTGGTGAACTGCAGCCAAATTTGGTTTGTATGGGATTAATAGAGAGTGGGGAGGCTCTCCGTAGACGGGCTCTGGCTAAACTATTATTCACATTTGCTCAAAGATTTCATAAGTGGCGAAGTCCCGCCCCTTCCGTTTGCCTCCATGGGACCTATCTTTCAAAAAAATTTGAACGGCAGTCTATGGCGAAAAATAAATTATTTTCTGGTTGACTTGTGCCTTGAATTACCCATATGATGTTTGTCAATGTTAAAGACAATTTTTCATGTAAAGACATTTGCAGTTTGTTTTGTAACTATTGAATTACAACATTGTGAAAGATCGTAATTCCAACGACTACAAACCCATCAGTCACGCTAGTGACGTTAGCTCATTCACAGCCACACTAGATTGTACAAGCATACCAGCAACAGGTCTTAATTGGGCTTTCCTTGCCGAAGAAAATACCATGAGTCAGAGGATTAAACACATCAGGTAAGTTGTATTCGTCCATAGACTGTACATTACATACTGTTAAGTGACATAGCAGGCAGCAAGATGCAACCGTTAACTAGCATAACAGCTCTTATCGTTGGTGACGTCCATCGTTCGAGACGAGAGATGTAGTCCACTGAGTGGATTCGCACAAAACCAACATAACTTTTGAAGTCTATCGAACAACAGTACTTTCTTGACGTGAAAAATGATCTTTTAAATTCACACACATCATATGTGAAATTCATTGGCACAATTCAAACTGGACCAAAAAATAATTGTTATCTCTCCATTAACTCCCGTTCATAATTTTTTGAAAGATAGGTCCCATGGACCGGAAGTAGAAGGGGCGGGACTTTGCCACTCTATAAGCCCTTTTCGCTCCCTACGTATGTTGATGTATTCCAAGCGATCTGCTTCGGGGACGGGGACGTAGTAATTGAAACACCATGCCTGGGTACGTAATCGCTCTCAGGGACGCCCTCTGTTCGCTGGTTGGTCCAAAGATTGTTAAGGCGGAGTCGGCTGCCCAACTGCCGAAGTAAACGAGCGTGAATCAACCTATTCCAGACGGAGTACTGTAGGGAAAAAAATCGACCGGAAGTGCGTAGACAGGCCAAGGCCAGGCTAATTAAATGTGTGTGTGTGTATTTTTTTACCTTTCCGGTGGCATCCATGTCCAGCCTGAGTGGCGGCGGAATGTTGCGCATGCGTGAAGTGGCTGGTGACAGCAGGCAGGGTGGCTCGGGGCTGGCATGCGTTGGCGAGGGCGGCCCGCTTAGAGCGCCCCCTCCCGCCCCCCCGGCCAGCCTCCGCTGTGGCTGCTGCTGGTGCGCCAGCAGGTGGGTGGTGCCCTGTGAGTGGACGATGGGCCCCACTGCTGCTGCCGTCGCCCCGCGCAGACCCTTGGCCAGCCCCAGCGGTTTGAGTGCTGCGCCGGCCACTGCACCGCCGACGCCGCCGCTTTCCAGGCCCACTGTCTCCAGTGACTCCAGCGAGTGAGCGTGCCGCATGCTGTCCAGCACGCGGCGGAGGCGCGGCTCGGGCTCGGGCCGCTCCAGCTGGTCCACACAGGTCCAGCGGCCGCGTCGGTACGGCTCCCCGAGGCCCTGGCCCAGGCGCACCACGCGGAAGCGAGACGCCCCGCCGCTACTGCTCAGACCGCCGCCGCTGCCCCCGCCACTGCCCTGCTGCTCAGCTTCACTCTGCCGGCGTGAGAGAACGGGCGTAGCCGGTTGGCTGGAGCTCCTGTCCGTCTGCGAGGAAGGCGGGCTGAGGGCGAGAAAAGGGCTGGGTCCGTTGGGCACAGCCTGAGGGGTGTCCGTCGAGCTCCTGTCGGCTGTCGGCTGCTGTCGGTGAGGGAGAGACGGGGAAGCCATGGTGCTCTGGCCACCATTGCTAAGCACCCCAGTAGGGCTGGCGTCTGCAGCCGCAGGGTTTTGGGCGGTGGGGCTATCCGTTGCCCATTGGCTGTAGTCAGACGTCACACTAGTGATCTGAAAACCACTTTTTTTCTTACCCCCACTCATTGTTAAGGTGAAATTGTGTATGTGTGTGTCAGTGTGTGTGCTGTAATTGAGTGTGTGTTAGCCCTGAGTGTGAAGACTCATATCTCTTTTCTAGTTAATGCCCAGATTCCAACACACACATACACACCAATGCAACTGGGTGACACAGAATGAGAAAACAAATCTCTGAGGTCAACCAAAAGTATCATGGAACATCCAAGTATCTCCACTCAGACAGGGACAGAGAGTGCTTGGGGGGTGAGGAAAAATAATGGTCTCTTTTCATCAGCAAACCCACAGGGGAGCATCTGGTTACATTCCACAGATCACACTCAAAAACAGTCCTCAGGTGAACTCACACAGGCCTTCCCATAGGCTTGCAACTACACTAATTCTGTGCACTTTAAAACTTTTAAAAACACATAAAACTTTCCAAAAAGCCCTCACTGTGCGATCTTGTGAAAAAGAGTGAAAACTTTGTAATGTTTTGTTTTAAAAAAAAAGAGAAAGTGAGACCTGGAGCCAAGCCTTTTTGCACAGGAGCAGGCAGCTCTCTGCTCAGAGGTTGCGCAAGGCGCACTTGGCTGAAGACGAACAAGGCGTCCTCCTCACTTCGCGTATTTATAGATGGCTTGTCTGACAGTGTTATTGCGCCTGCGCCACGGGATACATTCCACCAAAGGATGTGGATCTCGTACGTGCGCGTCGATCAGGTCAAATTGGGTGAATCCCTTGTCCCTCGGGTCAAAGATAACAATAGCCTAAAAATAAATACACAGCGACAACAACAAAATAACTAATCTAAACTAGCAGTTCAAAAATATTTGTCTTTTACGCTGCTCATCGACAGGTAATGTTTCTCTCCGTTACCGTGAGCAGTGTCAGAGGCTGGGTCGACACGACAGGAGAAGACTTTCACACCGAAAGAAGAAACACCGAGCTCTAAGTCTAACTATAGATTACCACGGGTAATCCATGCTGTGGATTATCTAGAGGTTTTCCCAGAAAAATCGGTGAACAACTTTCCGCTGTAGGCATTTGTGCTGAGGGTCACGTATTTTAGGCAACGTTTTTAATCCAATAGTGTTGCAGCCAAAACTCTGACGTCTCCGGGGCCGATTTAGATTCCTGACTGGGGGCCCGTGGAACACTGTGGTTTCAAACTATTATTTGATGTAATATAGGCCTACCAGCACACTTCAGAAACGGTTGCATTCGCACCATGCCGCAAATGACGCAACATCCAACCGTCAGCTTCAGAGGAGAGATTAAGGTTTTCGACTGAAATTGTGAACCAAAGGTGTGCCCATCATGAGCCCAGATGTCCACATCTGATATAGTCTTGACATCGAAGAGAAATTACGTACGCATTCATTTGTGTGAATGTTTTTTTTCTCCAGGCTCAGTCAGTCATTCACATGAGCTTTAATCTCCAGGAAAAGAAAGGCTACTGCACTGATGTAGTATACCTTGCGCAATGTTCCTCCCACATCATTTGTCCGGGTGACGAATATTTGAGCCAAAACGCATCCACAGAAGCTTGTGCCAGGCTTTTAGGGAGAATATCCTCAACTCTTCACATCGGAAAACATAAGTTAAAGGGGGCGTGTTGTGTTCCTCTTGAGGCCCATTCAAGTGTTACCAAAGTACGAATAGTGCGTTTATAAATCTTTGTTGTGAGAAAACAGTAAAAAGGTTAATCCAACACCATTGTTTCTCAGATTTACAACACCCTGTTTCTGTCACTCACACACTCGGTCCGTCTCTCCACTTCTCGTCCGTCACACCTCTTCCAGACTCGAACCGAGTCCAAGTTGTGATTTTGAAGCAATGCGATTCTACGACAAATTGCCACTGGAACCAAAACGAGCTATAGGCGAGGTTCTGTGGCGAGCTCACGATCTTCAACTGTGGAGCAGCTGTCCACCCGTTTCACAAGAAATAAGTTCCCTTCTCGTTGGACACTGGTAGACTTCAGCGCACAACTATTTACAGAGACGTTCACGGCTCGTTCAGACTGCTCAGTAGAGTTTTAAATACTGCTAGTGCCTGAACGAGCTCATTTTGGGTTTATCGGCCTGTGCGTCTCTCCATAACCCGGATTCGTGGCCGTTTGCTGAGTTGTTGCACCTCTTCTCGCGAAATCAAACTACATGTTTATTTGTTTCTGGTGCGAAACTGTTGACAAGTTTTCTTCAAACGGAAGTCCCGCCCTCGGACGCACGATGCGTCGGCGGAGCATCCCTTCTCCCTGGATAATCTCGACTCCTCACCTATGCAACTGAGCTAGACGCTCCGGATGCGGGCAGAAAAAGACGACGACTGCTACCCAACTACTTTTCCAACAATCTCCCGCTGACTACTTTAAAAAAAATGTAATCGCTATATTGCTCAAAACTGTGCTTCTCTTATAATAACTGGACATACAAATAACATGTTATCTGTAACTTTTTCTAATGTTATAGGCTATTAACATAATTATGGGTAATAACACATCAGTTATAGAGTTAAGTTATATTCTCCAGCCATAAGCGCTCGCAGATGTAGCACGCACCAGTTGTTAAACTTCCTGCCCTGCAGCGTGGAGGTCAGACCGGAGATCGCCTCCTCTCCCGGCCTGGAATCATCATATTACGCGACCAGCCCCAGATCAACCAGAGCATCGAGCCCAGGAAGACGAAGAGCTAATACAGAGAGCTGGTCTTTGGCGCCCTCTGACGCATTATATGATAATAAAATCAAGCTTAATAACTCCGAAGTCCTTTGGAATTCAAACGTTATAACGATCATTCTTTCCGAGTCGTTGAAAGTGGAACTCTTTCACACAGGTTACAAAATGCTTTTCAAGTAAATAAAATCAAAATCATTCACAATTTTATTGTTTGTATGTTTATCATAGAACTATGACACAAATGAGCAGTTTTAACCTCCAACTAAGAACTATAGCTTGTCAAGCTAGATGGATTTCTCCAGAAAACGAACCTGAACGCCTGGGTTTACCAGTGTCCCATATGAGTATTTTTTGTGTGTGCGCGCGCACACACAAACCCACAAGTATAAGTATATATACTCTATACAAAGAGGCAGTTGTAGACATGGTCTGGAGGAAATGTCAATAGACAGGTTTTGTGTAGTTAATATAATTAGCATTTTCAGGCAACATGGATACAATGCATGTAAACTTCCTCACCTCACTTCCGATAAATAGACTCTGAGCCTTGAGTTCAGCATTATGTTTGACAAATAGATAATTCCCTATATTCATTCATATGACTATTTGAGAGTTTTAATGTGCTTTCCTACACAATGGTAACATACAAAACACACACACACACACACACACACACACACACACACACACACAGAATTATTGCAAATGAACCATTTGAATCACATTCTTTGTCACGTCACTCTCTCATTAACACACACACACACACACACACACGCACGCACGCACGCACACACACGGCAGATCTGTGTGTGTACATAAGGTGCTTGCCCTTTAGAATAATCAACAGAATTCCAGACAGAATGGCTGTCAGTGACACACAGGCAGGCAGACAGTTTGGCAGACAGTAGAAGGACAGACAGACAGAATGAGGTTGTAACAGAGGTGTCAGATGAACTTGAGATGCTTGTCTTCAGCGATGCCATAATTTGTTTTATTCTCCTCAAACACCTGGGTGAGACCCTGTGAACAGTAAGAGTGGTTTACTCATCTCTTTCTCTCTCTCATAGAAAAAGACGAACACACACACAAAATAATTATTTACATATACATTCACAAACCTGTTTTACCTCTCAGTTCAGTCCTACATGTGCAAATGATTACTCAGGACACATACTTCCTTGTCACAATGATCTTTTCACCTTATGACAACACTCATTCTACCCACACTGTGTTCGTCATTTCCCTACTATTTAAAGACATGCCAATCAACACTAACCTCAATGTAGAGCTTATGGAGGTTTTCTATGTCTTCTTTACTAGGAGATGGAGTCTGCACAACTGGAATGGGCCGGCCCACTGTATAGAAAGAAAGAAAGAAAGAGAGAATATAATACAGTATACACAAATCCGACGAGCGTTCTGTGGAGGCTGCCATCTGAGCTGTTACTGGTATGTAAACAAACCTCCGTGATGACGCACCCGTGATAGTTGGGGCAGCCGTGGCCCACTGGTTAGCACTCTGGACTTGTAACCGGAGGGTTGCCGGTTCGAGCCCCGACCAGTGGGTCACGGCTGAAGTGCCCTTGAGCAAGGCACCTAACCCCTCACTTCTCCCCGAAATTGCCGTTGAAGCAGGCAGCTCACTGCCGGGATTAGTGTGTGCTTCACCTCACTGTGTGTTCACTGTGTGCTGTTTGTGTTTCACTAATTCACCGATTGGGTTAAATGCAGAGACCAAATTTCCCTCACAGGATCAAAAAAGTATATATACTTATAGGGTTTTAGAAGATTAAATACAACCTGAAACTAAAAAACAGACCAGGCCTCTACTGGAGACCGGCCTTTAACCCAAACCTGTAGCCACGCCAGGCGTTTAAAAGAGACAGGCGTCTCTTAGGGACTCGGCGATTATTTGAAGTTTTACGGTATGTTTGAATTACTGCAATGGTAAGGTGTGTGGTTCTTACCAACAGTGTTTATGGGCTTTCTATAGGGCAGCACGCCAAAGCTGTACTGGAAGACACCTCGGGCATGGAAGAGGGGCAAGGCCACACCCATTATCCTTTGGAGACGGTCCTGCATGCGCCGGAGAGCGGATCCTCTAGGGTTCTCCATCTGGTCAAAGAGCTCATTCTCACCAAAGGAAAACACTGGAACCAGCCATGCCCTGTACACACATGCGCGCACGCACACGCACACACACACACACACACACACACATCAAATGTACCACCCTCACAATCCCTCTTGTTTCACTGCAGCCTTGAAGACCCAACGAGTGTTCACACACAAAACCACATACACTCTCACCCATGTTTCAGAGCGAGCTTGATGAAGCCCTTGCGCTGCAGCAGCTGAAGGGTCAGCTCTCCCGGTCGGGCATCAAGCGACTCTGGCGCCCCGCCCACTGCAACCACGGCAACGTGTCCGCCCTCGGGCCGACTGATGATGTAGCTGGCACTGGCCTTCTCACTGGATACCAGTCCTGAGAAGTCCAAGATCAAGAGGAAAAGGTCATGAGCCAACCAAAACAACCAACCAACCAAATAGAAGAGATAATGTACAAAAAAAAATCTACACATAATACCCCATAATGATAACTTTAAAAAAATGTTTGTTTGAGATTTTTGCAAATTTATTAAAAATAAAAAACGTAGAAATCCCTTGTACATAAGTATTCACAGCCATTGCGATAAAGCTCAAAATTGAGCTCAGGTGCATTCTGATACTCCCTCCTTATCAGGTGCACGCTGATAATCCTTGAGATGTTTCTACAGCTTAATTGGAGTCCACCTGTGGTAAATTCAGTTGATTGGACATGATTCGGAAAGGCACCTGTCTATATAAGGTATGAGCATGAAGGTGAAGGAATCGTCTGTAGACCTCCAAGACAGGATTGTCTCGAGGCACAGAACTGGGGTAGGGTACAAAAACATTCTGCTGCTTTAAAGGTCCCAGTGAGCACAATGGCCTCCATCATCCGTAAATGGAAGAAGTTTGGAACCACCAGGACTCTTCCTAGAGCTAGCCGTCCTTCTAAACTGAGTGATCGGGGGAGAAGCATGGTGGTGGCAGCATCATGCTGTGGGGATGTTTTTCAGCGGCAGGAACTGGGAGACTAGTCAGGATTGAGAGAAAGATGAATGCAGCAATGTACAGAGACATCCTGGAAAAAAGAGTAGCTTCAGGACAACTCTGTGAATGTCCTAGAGAGGCCCAGCCAAGAGCCCAGACTTGAATCTGAATCTGGGATCTGAAAATGGCTTTACACTGACGCTCCCCATACAACCAATGGAGTTTGAGAGGTTCTGTGAAGAGGAATGGGTGAAACTGGCCAACGATGGGTGTGCCAAGCTTGTGGCTTAGCCTGGAGGACCTGACCCAATCCGAAAGATTTAAAGGTAAACTATGCAGTATTGGCAATTTCCTTACGGTTTTCTCGGTTTTTGCTTCTTTTTCGCTGGCTTGGTCATGACGAATGTCTGAGAAACTCCATTGCTACCTTTTTTTCTAGCCGGGTGCCTGGCGGTGTATGTGTATTTGAATGCAGTAAAGCAATTGTTACACTCGTTATACTTCCTGACACTGAGGCCGACAGTTGCAAGGGTGGTTTTTCCGCCACAGGCTTAGGGGGAAGCGAGGCGCCACCATTCAACCCGAAAAAGTCATATAACCATTCCAATGACTCTGAAGCTGTTAAATGAAGGTAAATTAAATTAATTAAAAAACTTGCATATTAATCTAAAAAACCTGCATAGTGTGCCTTTAAGGGTCTGGCTACGAGTAATGAAAATGGCCCAACTTGAGGGGCAGCACCAAGCATGCATTTGAAAATATCACTGCACGCAATTGATTAACACTTCAACCAATGTTTACTGACCGATTCCGGACGTCAACGCAATTGGATAACTGTTGTTAGAGTTCATAATGAGGGAGACTTCGTGCATACTCAGAAAGACTAAACTATAATCAACTTGACGAAGAACTGCACTCAACACACAAACTTGTGGGAAGTTGAGCAAAAGAAAAGTGTTTATTGTTGCGACAGTTTTATACTCATGTATCACGTGCCCCTTACTAAAGTATACCATTGGCTCTTACCCACCAGCATTATTAACCACAAAAAAAGTTATTTTTTATAATACAATTGAGGGCATACTTATTTATTTATATACATGTCAACACCCCCACTTGCACTCACATTGTTAGCTTAATAACTGAAAACATTAATTTCAACTGTGTGCCGCCTAGGCTAAACAATACATTTATTCTCCAAACATAAACTTATCAAACTTCATCAACTTCAGTTTTGTTGCAGGCTTTGTCATTACATCTGCAATCATTTCATCGGTTGGGCAATATTCCAGACTCACTTTTCCATCATTCACAGTTGACCTCACAAAATGATATTTTATGTCAACATGCTTGCATCTCTGTCTATTTACAGGATTCCTCGCTAAAGCAATTGTGCCCTGGTTGTCCTCATTACACTTTTTGGTGGCATGCATTGACATCCATCAATACCTTCCAACAGTTGAACAAGATACATACACTCCTGCACAGTTGCAGCTAATGCCATGTATTCTGCTTCACAGGTAGACAAAGCAACAGTGGGCTGCTTTTGGTTTTCCATGAAACTAGAGGTCCATCCTTATTAAGACTCACACAATAACCTGTAGTGCTTCTCCTGTCTGTTTTGTCACCTGCCCAATCCGGCATCACTGTGCGCTTGTAACCACAGATCTGTATCACATTTTCGGTAACACAATTCCTTGTCACTGGTACCCTTAAGATATCTCATCACATGTTTCACAGTAACCCATTGCTCTTTCTGTCGGTTCTGCAAAATATTGTGACAGTTTGCTAACTGTAAAACTAAGATCTGGTCTAGTGCACGTAGTCAGATAGATTAAACTACCCACCACTTCTCTGTATTTCCTAACATCACTCATTTTCTCTGCATCATCAGTGTAGTTCAGCTTTTTTGTTCACAGGGTGTGGCTCTAGGCTTACAGTCTTGCATATTAAACCTTTTCGGTAATTTTTCCACATATTTCTTCTGTGACATTTTCACACATTCACCACACTGGTCAAAATTAATGCCAAGGAAGTTTTTCAATTGACCCAAATCTTTCATTTTGAATTTTGATGTGAGCATCTCTTTCACAACCTTGAGTGCATTTTCATCACTGGCCAATGATCACATCATCAACCCATATTATCATGATCACCTTTTCATTACAGGTTTCCCTTATGTAAACACAATGGTCTGCTTCATTCAATTTGAACTCATTTTTCAATCAGGTATTCATGCAACATCTTATTCCAATTTCTGCCAGACTGTTTCCAATCCATATAGTGACTTCTTCAGCTTGTACACAACTTTTCATTTGTACTGGGTTCAATCTCATACCCTTCTGGCTGCTCTATATAAATCTACTAATCAATTGGTGCATGTAGATAGGCGCTTTTGACGTCCATCTGATGCAAAATCAAACTCTCTTGTGCTGCTTTTTTGCATCAACACTCTGATACTATCAAATTTGCAGTAGGAGAAAATGTCTCCTCATAATCGATACCTATCTTTTGACTGTATCCTTTGGCTACGTGAACGCCTTGTATCTGTCTGATCCACTACAATCACTCTTAATTGTATACACCCATCTACCCCCCACTGCAGTCTTTCCCTCAGGTAAATTGGTCAGGGCAAACGTGTCATTCTCCCTCAATGATTGCATCTCCTCGTCCATCGCGCTAACCCATTGTTTCGATTCAGTTGAGGTCACTGCTTCTCTGAATGTTAGAGGTACATTACACATCAGTCTGTAACAGTAATCTATGTTCGCCAGAACTTGATCTTTCTTACCATCAGTAACATATTCAGTCAGATAGCTTGGTTTCTTCCTCTCTCTAAGAGGGTATCGCTTAGTCTCTTGGTCAGTCTGACTATCCTGCGACTGGCCGCTCGATTTAGGTTCTGTTACTGGACTTTGGTTCTCGGTGCGTCCTGCACTAACATCAGTACCCTGTCTGGCTCTGTTAGCTCTTTCCTGAATATCAAAGTCATCGCCATCATCGGTCATGTCAGTCTGTGTTTGTTGTTCTACTCCCCGCCTTAGGAACAAACTTCACTAATCTGTGCCTCTGAACTTTTTCTGCTGTCCGGATAGTAAACCATGTAAGCTGGACTATTTTTTGTCGTATCAACAAAGATCCCTTTCTCACACCTTGAGTCAAGCTTTCTTTTGTCTTGTTTGTAAGTGTAACACTCTGACCCAAACTTCTGCATCCTAGAGACATTAGGTTGCTTCCCCGTCAGCATGAAGTAGGGTGTCTGCTTTGTCTTGTTATTAAAGCATCTGTTCTCACTACAGCTGCAGTCTGTACCGCATAGGTCCATAACACCTTAGGTAGCTCACTCTCAATAAGCATACACCTAGCCATGTCGAATAAGGTTCTCCAATTTAAACCGGCAGTACCATTCTGGTGTGGGGAATATGGTGCTGAGGTCTCGTGCCTAATCCCATTTCTGCTGAGTAGTGACTGGTAATTTCTTCCCATGAACTCTGTACCATTGTCAGACCTGATACATTTAATTCTCCCCATATGGGGCTGTGTCAGCTAGAAATTTCTCAGTCGCTTGCACTGTGTCACTCTTATGTTTTAGAAAATACACGAACACTGCACTGGAATAGTCATCAGTGAATGATACAACCCACCTATACCCATCTCTGGATTCTGGGTCTATAGGCCCTGCTAGATCTGTGTGTACTAACTGTAGAGCTGCTTTGGCTCTTGCATCAGGCTCTCTGTTCCTAGTCTGAATGAATTTCCCCTGAGTGCACACATCACAACGTAAGACAGACTTGTTCACCTTTCCTTAATTGTCATGCCATCAACTACATTCTGCATTTTTTTGCACATCATCGTAATTACAATGGCCTAAAATCTCGTGCCATGTCTGCATGTCATAACACCCATTGCATTGATCATCACACTCACCATTTACAGTCTGTAAGTAGTAAAGTCTGTTATGTTCCGTGAATATGGAATTCAGTACCGTCTCTGTCCTGTAGCACACTTTCCTTCTCCCTGAAGATCACAGTGGCTCCGCTTTCGCTGTGGCGGCCTTCACAGAGAAGATGTCCTCTGGTATGAAGGAATGTACAACGCTTGCTTCAGCGTCGGCGTTGGGCGTCGTTCCTCGCTGTCGATCAAGCACACATCCAGCATCTCCTCTGTGCTCGGCGATTCCATTGCTCCTGGTGCCGTCAGCCAACTCTCACGCAGGTGTGTCTCGGACTGGAAACTTTAGTCGAATCTTTTGAACTTTGCAATATCCGTAAATGAGGTGTGAAGTCGCCCTGTATCCACCATCAGTCCTTTCTCCTTGACACCCATGCGGCCTAGCTGATAGGCCTTGGCTGGTTCCATCTCCCTGTCGCTTGCCGGAACGCATACGACTTGTTTGGCCCTCAGAAGCTTGCCGCGCGCTCGTCTCTCTCGCTGTTTCTTTCTGCAGTTGATGTCCCGATCGTGTTGCTCTTACAATGACTGCACCACTGTCTGCGTGTACAGGCTCTGGCTTTGTGTCCTTTCAGCCCACACTTGAAGCACCGCGATATCCACATTCACCTCGGTTCCCGGTCACTTACCACATACGGTCTCGAATAACTCTGCTGTGCTGGCGCCTTCATAGCGTTATCGTCGGTGGCGGTTTGCCGCACGATTTTCTCGGTGTCTTCATAGCTCCGTAACTTTGTTTTAAATTCGGCAAAAGGCATGGTCACATCGTTCTGGGTAATTGAATGGTAAATGGTTTGAGCGATTCAGGTAGTCCTTTTCAAAACCATAGCTACCAGCAATCCATCACTTAATGTTTCACCAGCGTTTCTCAATACTGTTATCACAGTCTCTCTTGGAATAATCGTGCTCAGTGACGCTTTGCTACTTGACTTCTGCAGTGAAGTCAGTTTCGGTTGTAGAGGCTAACTATTCGTGGCTTTTCCCTTGCCCGGCGTAGTAGTCTCTTAGAATCTGCAATGCTTTCCGACCGCATCGTCCGCTCGTCTGCATAATCAGCGATAAACTCTTGTCGTCCAGAAACTGTATTAGCTCTGCATATGCCTCGGCGTTTCTCACTCCATCTACTGCCCATTAAACTTTCTTCATCAGTAGGTTCCCCAATAATAGCATCTTTCAATCCTTGCAATCTTAGATGCCTAAGAATTCGTTTCCCCACAGTTAAGTACTTCTTTTCATCCCCGTCGAAAACTAGCCTGGACCAGCGGGCTGCTTGATCTATCCATGGCCCTCCTTTCACTCCTGCTAGCCATCTTTGGTTCTTCAAAGCGTTGCTCACGTTAGCTAACACGCCTATGGAACTTAATTTCGATTTTTCTTTTAGTTTATCTCTCTGGGTAACTCTGGGCCCATAACCTGTTGTTAGAGTTCATACGAGGGAGACTTCGTGCATACTCAGAAAGACTAAACTATAATCAACTTGGATCGAAGAACTGCACTCAACACACAACTTGTGGGAAGTTGAGCAAAAGAAAATGTTTATTGTTGCGCACAGTTTTATACTCATGTATCACGTGCCCTTACTAAAGTATACCATTGGCTCTTACCCACCAGCATTATTAACCACAAATAAAAGTTATTTTATAATACAATTGAGGGCATACTTATTTATTTATATACATGTCAACAATAACACTACGACCAATGTTTCCGGACATCGATATCGCAGCGCTGTTGTCATCCGTTTAGCTCGCCTCTGGCCCACCTTTATCAGATACACCGATGTGATTGGTGCAGCTCGGTTTCATGGGCATAGGTAATGAGCATCATGCTGCAATCCATTTGTATCGTACACTCCCCCGCCCGAGTTGCTCTACACGCGAACGTGACTTAATGTAGCACTTATACAGCATTCCCATTTGTCTTAGTGGGAAAGAACACGGACGTCACCAGGGCAGCAGCGGTCTCAAGACCATGCAATGCATACATTGGTCACCGGATTAAAGCAGCAATGTAAGAGCAGTGTGTAAGAGCATTTAAAATCAACATTAAAATGGCCAACATAGTACAAATAGAGATGTAAAGAACTACATCTCAACTACCATCAATCAGGGGTGCAGCCATCTTTGTTTGTCAAGTCATAAGGTTCCCCTCAAAATCAAAATTGGAATTTATCGCGAAGAACTCTGGATTTCCAGGGTACTTGTGGCTTCATATTCCAAAGATAGTATTGAGCAAAGGCTGTGAATACTTTATGTACAAATTATATTTTTGTTCTTTATTTCTAATAGATTTGCAACCATTTATGTTGTCATTATGGGGTATTGTGTGTAGAATTTTGAGGGAAAAATTATTTAATCCATTTTGGAATTAGGCTGTAACATAACGAAATGTGGAAAAAGTGAAGCGCTGTGAATACTTTCTGTATGCACTATAAATGAGGATTTTACACATGTTAATTATTTCCACCATAAGGAGTCTGGATGGAAAGCAGACTGACTGCAAGCACAAAATGAAATTCGATATAATAGCATGCGTTTGTGGAGGAGGCAAAGAAAACGTTCTATGGGAGAGTATCTACATGTACATCAGGTGTGATTCAGAATGATCAGAGCGACACCACCTCTTAGAATCAGGTAACTCAGGAACAAGATAAAAATTATTATGGTCTGAGTGTTGCGTTGCGCTTTACCACTGCTGCTTTGTTATTTCCAATGTGATCCCCGCCTAAGCCCAGAGTTACAAGTTTGCAAAAAAATGTCATGACGCACTTGGGTCATCTGATCCTAAAGACCAAAACAATCATCCTACTTTCATGAACTCATCATCCACAAAAATCACCACACCGCCACTTCATTTAGAAATTTAGAAATTAATCAGAAGAATGTAATGATGATTACTGTACATCATCAGACCTCTCTCTCTCTCACACACACACACACACACACACACACATCATGGAGGGCATAATATACTGCAAATACTGCAGATGTTTCAGCTTCAAATGTTGTGTAGAGCAATCATACTCATTATCTTTTTCCATCATTGCTCACTTTGGAAGTGACATTTTCAAGCCCCACCTGAATCTATCAAAATGGTAATGTGCAAATATTATTTTAGCATTGTGGTTCATGTTACATTTTTTGTCTCTGTCCCTTAGATCTGATATTGTTTTATATGTGTGTATATATAGAACTGTTTATGACTCCTATGTTTGTGTGTGACTTTTGTTTTGAATGTATTATTTTCCTTGTCAAAAAGAACGGCATTAATAAAGACAGGCTAAGATAAATGTCCTCCTGTTCGTCGCGCCCAATGTCATGTCTCTACACTGCCCCACACTTTGAGAACTGGTCTAGAGTTTATTGAGAGGAATGAACGGAGAGTGAAAATCTAGTTAGAGGGAGTGGCAACGCTCAACTTGGAGACGTCAGTTCAGGTCAGGTCAGCTGATGAGAGCACTGGTCTGCTTGACTCCACAGGGATGAAAGTCTACTGGTTGGGTTAGGGTTGGGCAAGCGCTGTGTCAGATGAACCTCAAGCGCAAGAAACATGATTACAACATCAGATCAAACACACACACACACACACCCATGAGTCAACACACACATTCACACATACTGTACCCGTACATGGACAGTCACAGATACACTTGTTCAAACACGCCCATGCACAGATTAAAACCCACACAAATGTGAATACATGACTACACAAATAACCAAAAATGGTGCATTACAAAATCTGTCAAATCTGGCCCCTCCTATGGACAATTACTAATCAGATCTTAAAAACAGACTGAGTGACAACCACCCACACCTAAGACGTCACCTTAGTGCACATCCATCCAACACACCGGGGCAGCTGCAGCATGTCTTTGCAAGCGATTAGGCAACAGTGGGCAGCAGCTGTCATGTTAAGTGGCAATATGTAAAGCAGCTGTCTAGGAAGACTAAGAGGAAGTTGTACTGTCATACAGGAAGCGCAAGGCCAAGATGACAGTTTCAGTTCCTATGTGTCTGTCGCATTGTCCCTAGTTAACCCACACCTAAGCACAGCCGTGTGCCTATGCTGCATTCCAGACAAACCTGAAAGTCTGACATTTTACCAGAAAAAATGATAAAAACGCCACTCATAGTAGGTCCAACTTGTAAACTCCGTGTGAATCCATCTGCCACAACTTTGGAACAGGGAAATATCCAACTTTATTTTCCTAGCATAAGGTGAACAGACTCAAAGGCTTGACATATAGCATGAAGTGTGTACATTACATTTAGCTGATGCATTTTTAGCCATGGTGACTTACATATGTCAGCTATATTACAAGGGATTACATTGTCCCCTGAGCAACTTGGAGTTAAGTGCCTTGCTCAAGGGCACAGCGGTGGAAGCCGGGAAGTGAACCGACAACTTTCAGGCTACTGCACGCTAGCCCAGTTCCTTAACCGCTACACTACCACCGCCCCGTGTACGTGGTTGTGTGTAGGGTTGTTTGGATTTGTGTAATGGTGACAGAAAGAGATGTACTGCTGCTTGAGATGTAAGATGTAAGACACACCACCACCTCTTCATATGTAAGGTAGATCTGATCTGTGGTACTAGACAGGAGGTGAGGGAACAAGGCTGGTGTGTGTGTGTGTGTGTGTGTGTGTGTGTGTGTGTGTGTGTGTGTGTGTGTGTGTGTGTGTGTGTGTGTGTGTGTGTGTGTGTGTGTACAGCCATTGCCCAATTGGGATGGGTTCAATCATTTCTTCACTGTAAACTTTCATGAGGACTGTTTACACAATGGAGGACAGAGGGAGAACAGCCAGACAAACACAGAGGGCAAACTCCCCCACTGTCTAAAGCAGTGGTTCTCAACCTTTTTTCAGTGATGTACCCCCTGTGAAATATTTTTTCAGCCAAGTACCCCCTAACCAGCGCAAAGCATTTTTAGTTGAGAAAAAAGACTTAAAACAGAGCACTGTGCCATCAGTGTCTAATTTATTAAACTTTGGAACTAATAAACACATACACATACAACTTTGATATTTTCCTGAAATATTTATTAAATAATTGTTTTTAAAGTATTTTTGCATGGATTCTACTTTTTAAATATATGTATATTTTAACCCTTAGTTTTTTAGGGCATTTTCACTACCTTTATTCATAAGGATTTATTCTGGTCATTGTAAGTGCCACACACACATATTATATATTTATTTTTTTCCGGCAGAGTCTGGGCTATCCAGATCTGCCATCATTTCAAGTATTAGTACTAGCATTGATTTTATTTTGATTTTTAAAGAATGAAAATATAAAAAGCGTATTATAAAAAACCTTATATTTTGACATGTATCTCACCACAGCAAGCTAATAGCTCTACATGCATTTCATGTGTGTGTAGGGCAGACTGTCCTGAATCTGGCAATATCATTGCCAAGTGGGAGGGATTCTCTGGGGCTGAGCAATTTACAGACATATGTGGTGTGCGCCTTACAGAAATAAATGCCATTTTTTTATTTAGTGATTAAAAATGACCTTTCTGCGCTCCATATCTGGAACACGAACTGATCTGACCTGACTTGACCCAAGTTTAAGTGTGTGTGCCTGTCTGCACTCATGATTCTCTACAACTTTTTACTGTGTTGCCATGAACAAAGTAAAGGCAAAAAAGGTGTTTCTTTGTCGAACAAATTGGAATGCAATGTGAGCCTTGAATTGAATGCCATGCAGGAATTTGCTAGGATCTCAAAACCGGATTATGAACATTCTTTGCCATAGAGAAACACACAATAGCGTTGGATTATAAACATGCTTTGCCACAATAACAGACAAAAACGTGAGGTAAGTCGAGCTATATGAAGTTATTATTTTGCTGTCACTTCGACTGTTTTATAACCCAGAAGGATGTACTTGGCATCAAATGATAGCTCTGTGTCTCCTCTTTCATCTGACATGCGTGGCATATCTATCCGATCACAGGTCCGCGAGTAATTCAAACGAGAGTAAAGAGTGTGCAGTTGGTTTTTGTACATGACGTTATTATTTTGCAGTCACTTCGTCTGTTTTCATAAGCCAGAAGGATAGACATACTTGGTACCAATTGATAGCCCTGTGCCTCCTCTTTCATCTGATATGCTTGCCATGTCTATGTGTTCACGGGTTCGCGAGTAATTCAAACGAGAGTAATGGGTGCGCAGGTAAACACAGAGACTATAAATATGCAATTTGATTTAATTTCATGATTATTTTTAATCTTCATACTTTAACGTACAGACAAGTGCGTGGTCTCGTTGGAAAGCCCCACTTCTGCTCTGGCACACAATAAAGACTTCTCGCTGCTATGAACAGTTGCGGAGCAATGTAACAGAGAAGAAAGGGTGTGTTTTTTGACGCACTTTGCGTAATCGGCTTCTAAGGGTTAAAATCTCACGTACCCCCTGAAGTGCCTTCATGTACCCCCATTTGAGAACCACTGGTCTAACACACACACACACACACACACACACACACACACACACAAACGATAGATAGATAGATAGAGTGTGAAAACTGACTGACACTCTCTCCCTCTCTCACTCTCTGACACACACACACAGACACACAAACAGCCAGTGAGTACTGGCTAATCCTTACTTTTGCACATTTAAAGGGGCTGTGTGTAGAGTTCTGCAGGATTCAAGTTGTTTTGAACACACCAATGGCACTCTTCCATTGACCTGCTTTGTACAAAGTGGTATTACAAGAGGGCCGTCTGTCTCTGGCTAGTTAGCATGCTAACTTTAGTGGATATCTGAGCAACACAGGCATTTTTGACATCGTTTCAAAACAATTAAAATAATAATACTCTTTTCACACAAGCCCACACAAATACACACAAACACACCTACCTCCAGACATGATGTAGTCCCTGAAGAATGGCACTCGGAACCAAAACGGCAGCATGAGCAGGTATGGCGTGAGTCCCGGGAAAAGAGTTGAAAAGCCGGAAGCTTCTGTGCAGAAGTTCCCGAATCCCCCGGCAACAAGAACCCCATGTGGATGGAACCCAAAGATGTAGTTATGACTGGGGTCCAGATCAGCTGTTTTCACCAACTACAGGGTGTGTGTGAGAGAGGGAGAGAGAGGGTGAGAGAGAGAGGGAGGTAATGGGACAGAAAAAAATAATGGAGGGAGAGGGGTTAAAAAAAAACACACCTGTTTATTTAACCATTATTTCCATAACTGCACCCTTAAAGGTAAAGTCTGTGAATTAGGTGAAAGGCTTTTGATATTTGAGCTCTAGAGCCATTCAATCCCATCCCTCCCATCTATGCTCCTGGAGAAACACACTAATTGGCGGGAACTGTTTATTACTCAGTCTGAGTGGTCACTATGGTTCCATTTACAGGGCCACCACTGCTGTTTCTTAAGCGGCCACACAAAACTAAATTAGCAACAAAACAAAAAAAACTTTAAAATTGGAATTATGCACTGTATATATATATATATATACAGTACAATTTGTGCAGACTGTCCAGAAAGAACAGGATGTGAAGTAAGCACCTACCTGTGAGCAACTTAGTAAAAAAGGAAAACAGGCCACAGGCAATCCGCTGGGAGCATACTTAACTAAACAATTAACTGTGTTTACAATCACACACAATGAAAACTCCAGAGAAGGAGTATGTGAGGGTGTGCTTGGGTGAGACTATGTAGGACTGTATGATTTGTGTATCTAGGCGCACGTGTGTGTGTGTGTGTGTGTGTGTGAGTGAGTGAGTGAGACACTTTTGGGTGCTTATTGTGTGAGAAAGATTTCTCTCTTAGGATACTGTGTGGTTCGTTCATGTAGGTGTGCCTGTGTGTGTTTAACTCACTGTAATAGGGAAGTAGTCTCTAAAGTAGTGCCACATCGTCCAGCTCCGGACCCAGTGTGATTTCCGACCCCCTGTGCTGGGTGTGTCCCTGTCAAGGTACAGCCAACCGGCATAGAGTGCGCCGAGGACCCACCAATCACTGAGACACAGGAGGACGTATGCTGCCAGGCAACATTGAGCTGCGGAGAAAGACAACGTCTTAGAGTGAGAGAGGCAAACAATCCAGAAGGATTCCTCTTTAAAGTATCAATACCATCTGGGTGATTGTGTCAGACTCCATGTATGAGGCAAGCACATGTGACTATTAGTAAGTGCATGTCATTGAAGGGCCTAAGAGGTGACTGGGATGACAGTGCCAAGTGGGGTTCTGGTCAGGGTGGCAGAAGCTCTTTGTCACAGTTTATCAAGGTCACTACACAAGTGGACATACAAGCACACACAAAGAAGAAATGACACGCAGACAAACACACACTTGCAGAAAGTTGTTACATTAAATTACAGAGTTGACCAGACCGAGGTTATTTTAAGACTGTACCTCTGCATACAATCTGTGTAGTTTGTAGTAGGCCTAAATTCAATTTTAGCAGTGACAGTGTAAACCTTGCCTTTGATTGAAGAGTGAGTTGAGCAACATTCTATTGGAGGTCACAGAGGGCAGTCCCCAAAAAACTGCTCAAAACCAGCTCAACATGCCTATAAGTCAGATGCAAATCATAGCATAGCATTCAGTACAATGGTATTTCAGAAAGCCCATAACTCTTAGCAAAAGCCTCGCCTACAATGTAACCTGAATCAGGCAGTAAGCTATTAAATGTTACAGTGGCCAACGTATCGGCAACATGAGATCAGCAACAAAAAGCCTGTCTGGTGTCCACACTTTCCTCAGTAGAGGAACCACAGCAGTCTGCTGTGACCAGTGCCCTCCTTGTTAGCAGAGGGGCTAGACCCTCGGTTTGGAGGCACCCCCAGAAAAGCAAGCTACACGGTCACTCTGTGTTCTTCAATTTTGACTAAGTGATGCAGAAAAAACAAACACGTTTCTTTCTGCTTTTATGCACAGAGACACACACAAGCATAGAACACAGTTAACTTAGCACACGTGAGTGCACAACACGTCTCTGGGTGCATCGGTGCTACCTCCCCCATCATCATCAACAACCCGGTGGGAAGGGAACCCCCTCCGTTACAGCGGAGGAGCAGCTACTCACCCAGCGCAAGGAAGGAGAAGACCCACTGAACCACAGCGGCCGTTTGAAGGCGTCTGTGAAACGGCACGTTCAGCGGCGCAAACTCGATCTTCATGACTGCAGTCGAGACAACAAAGCTCTCATAGACTCATCAGTCTTTCGTTGTTTCACACGCCGCGCAGAGAGCAATGGAGTTGAGGTGGGACCTGTTGCCACTTTTGACTAGAGTTCCCAAATTCCCCGTTAGTCTCGCAGACGCAGAAACTCAATGAAGTTAAGCTCTGACTGTGCAACCTAGTTGTGAACAAGATGGATCTGTCAAAAACACAACTCACGCTGAAGTGTAAAGCACTAATTAGCTTCCAAGCCTGAACTTTCTGTCCCTCTGTGATTGCTGGCTTGAACACTCCCAAAAATGCATTGCGTCATAGCCCCACCCCTAACTTTGGTGTCAGTTGAACCAATCGCACAATAGTAGACGCGCCACTACTCTTTCACAACTTGTAGGTCCTGCTATTACAGCTAGACTACTTGAACATATTGGTAGGCCAAAGGACAGACAAATCTCAGCAGTGGTTATAACAGTACAAATCAGTTTGGTCGAAATCTTTAATCATGCGTCTTCTGATTTGGTTGGATAAAATGGTTTGCTATTGGATCTATTTCTTATTCTGAGGTTTTGCAGAAATCAGGAACAGAGTTTATTTACAATGATGCGCATCAAGGGAGAGACAGCATGACTTCACCTAAAGATCCATCAGCTGCTCTAACTATACAAGGAAATAGTTAGGGTTTAAGTATCCTTCCAGGCTGACGGGAGATGGCGTTGGTCATTCCATCTCACGTGGACTACACTGAATCAGACCCTGATTAGTGGCAACCTGGTAATCCGGAGCCGATTGCTCTGCAAAATCATAATATTCCTACTTATTTCTAAATACAGTCACACACCGATATACACAGGGACAGTACAGATATCATACAGTCATTACATAGAATCATACTTTTAGTATCAATGTGACCCACTAATGAGAAATGCAGAACATTAAACCACATATTGGAATATTGTGCATAATGTTCTATTCCACTTCCTCTCAATATCAATTGCAACACCCAGAGGAATAAAAATCAATTTTACAAAATAGGGGGATGCAGCCAAGCGGCGGACTTTGACCTACACGCAGTAGCCGGCGTCACGAGACTCCAGGGGCGGACTGGGACCAAAAATCGGCCCTGGCATATTTGGCCCAAGCGGCCCTTAGATCACTCGGGCACGCCTAATTAAATACAAAATCTTTGCATTACCCTTAAATACACTGTCATGGAGCACTGAAAGTGATGTAGGCCTCATTGGCTATCACTCTGACTGATCAGAGGTAGCCATGGAGCACATGATCTCCATATTCAAGTAGGCTATACAAGCAATTATTAAAGAGTTTCTGCTTGAATTCAAAGTATCATTTCAAATTATCCAATAGGCTACATTTAAACTATACAATGCTCAATTGACAGCAGCACCAAAAATTACTGAAGCCTATGTGTAAAAGAGTTAAATTACCCAGATTGTCGTAGACATTAATGTAATTTATACCAGTTATCACTGTAGGACAACTGAAACAACACAAAATAACAGGACTGTTGCTGGAAATATTTTATTCCTGTATATACTGCCTACTGTACCTACATTGCTGGTACATTTTGGAACAGTATAGCTACAAGCATTTTGGAACAGTATAGCATATTATATAGGTTATAGTTGACGTGTGCATGACTTGACGTTTTGTAGCCTACATTTCTGTCAGTCTACAGTCTTTTAGCCCATCTTTACTATGATAACCCTTCCAAGATAGAAACCTTATCTACTTTGACAGACCAACCACGACTCATGCAATCGATGTTGAATTTTGGCCATATGATGGAAACTGATTCAACTGAATCAATTAACGTCGATTTGACACTCTTTTGCTGTCCAGGTTTGCAAATCATTAATTTAGAACATTTAAGTTGCGCTATTGTTATTATAATCACAGCACGACCTTACTATGTTATCTTTACCATATCATTACATGATCGCAATTAATAAGTCATCATACTCATCATCGTCAGGCGTCAGCATGGCATTCATAACCTACCTGCTCCACCACTGAATTCTTATCATGTAGCCTCAACTAGGCTCGCTCGCACTCTCCACCACCTGCACTGTCCCTGTTCTGTAAGCTTCCTCGTTCAAACTCAACGAACTTCAACATGTTGCTGACATTATGTCCCTCTGCTATATGCTTGCTTACATCCTCGTTCAAACTCAACGAACTTCAACATGTTCCTGACATATGCTAGCCTACTTGCGATGTTGTATTTTTGAAGCTTCTACATCGGTGTTAATTTTGCACAATTGTTAATTGTTCGTGTAGGCAACTTCGATTAACTTTTGATGCGCTCACAGAATCCTGGGCCCACTTCCCCGATAACGACGGAGACACGCTCTTAAGAGGGTTTTCTACGATTCATCTTACGATCGTTCGTTTGGTTTTTCCGACTGTTTCCCGAACATGCTCGTAGCGTGAACGCGCATGCACTGCTATTAAGATGCTCTTAAGGGGAGCTGTCCACGTTAATAGTTCTGAAATATCCTCTGATTTGACGGTGATGTCAGGTGACTGCACGTCACAGCAATAGGCCTACCATTTAAACTTCGGCATCAATACGAAAATAGAAACACTTTGACATCTGCATGTAAGCATCCCAAGTAGGTTATATACCACACAGAGACATAAATAATTGTAATTATTTTAAGATTAGATTGTTGCACCATGCAATAATTTTTCGCGGTGTCACTTAAGAACACGTTTGAAAATAAGAAAGAAGTCGAGTAAGAGGAAATGTATAGGCTTAGATTTTGATGAAGTAGGCCACATAAACCACATGTTGCTTTCTCTGCTTTTTACCTCATATGCCTAATAAAATATTCACTTAGCAAAGATAATGTCAAACTATTCTGGCAACGTCTCGTTTCATAACTTGATTGCATTTTTGTCCGCTTTTCATGACATTATTATGACCATTAAATGTAGTAGTGTTAATTTTGTCACCTATTTTTAATTTAGTCTTAAGCCTAAAGTATGGTCGCGCGTCTGCGTCCCGCGCACGCGGCACTGGTGAGCGCGTGACGAGAATTGCGTCATTTTTACAGCATGCGTTGCGTCTTTGAGTCGACCGAAATTTAAGACCGCGCGTCAAAGTGACGCGTAGACTGCGCATGTGTGAAACGGAACTGCTGTAAACACTCCCCTCCAGTAGGTGGACCACATAGAAGAACAACACTTAAACGTAGAAACAAACCTAGACAGAAGAAGACTTGTTTGGTTACCATAACGACGATGGAACAGAGCGCCTGTCCTCAGCTTGCCTGGCTTTGAGTTACGTGAGACACCACGACATGGAGTCAACTTCGACCGATGTAAAGCCACAATCCACAGATACATTCTTTAACATTATATTTAACGGTCACTTTACCATCTATGGTGTAGAACCCAAAGTATTTCAAGACACCACATTTTAGATGAGTTGGGGACGTAATTGTCTGTCTGCTGGCCGTTCTGTGCGTTACCTTTGATTGTCGAAACAAGGTGGCTGCATGGGCTCATTGTGGCTACTGGCTATTATATTGGCTTGATTTGATCATGAGCCCTGGATCATATAGCACTGAATGAGATAAATAAAATAAAACTAATCATAGACAGTGACAGCCTTACTCCATGCATGGAGAGCTGACATGACTTCGGATTAAATGCATCTTTTAAAAATGAGCGTATGCTGAAATCAAATCGCAAAACCCAGAGCCAATTAAAGGTATCTATCTACAACGCTCAGGCGAAACCCGTGTAACACTTGCTGATCGAGATGCATTCTCGCCTGTTCCTTATATAATGCGTTATCAATAGTGATTATAATAATAAAGGGAATGTAGCCTACCTCTCCCAGGTGCAATCATTATCACCTAGCCTACTCCTGAACAATGCTGAACTCAAATCTCGAAACTCGCCTGTCAACACCGGGAAATGCGCTACACAGCACTAAAAACCGAATAGTTTATTTATAGTTCGACTACGGATATTTCACGTCATGTTCGAATAAAAGTGACAGCCCTACTCCCTGCATAGAGAGCTGACATGACTTTGGATTAAATGCATCTTTTAAAAATGAGCGTATGCTGAAATCAAATCGCAAAACCCAGAGGTATCTATCTACAACGCTCAGGCGAAACACATGTAACACTTGCTGATCGAGATGCATTCTCGCCTGTTCCTTATATAATGCGTTATCAATAGTGATTATAATAATAAAGGGAATGTAGCCTACCTCTCCCAGGTGCAATCATTATCACCTAGCCTACTCCTGAACAATGCTGAACTCAATCTCGAAACTCGCCTGTCAACACCGGATAATGTTATCATAATAATAATTGAAGGAATAACCTAGGCTACCGCTCGCTCTAAATACACCCATTATCACAGTGAGACATACATTATGAACACAAATAGTTACTTCAAAACTTTTATTGACACGTCATATTTACAGGTTTTTGGTTCATACTTTTTGGTATGAGGCAGGTGTGAAGACTCAATACAAATTTAATTGAGGACATCTGTACGCACAACTCTTTCTTACCATGACACTGCTGCATGTGTTCAGAAAAATGTCTTTACTTTGTATCGCACCAATATTGCTGCCCTCGCAGCACCGAGTCAGTAGCCTAATAAGCAAGTAGGCTAAGCTAGTCTCTCAGCTATACCAACAGGTGTGCTGTGTGTGTTCTGGTGGATGATAAATGGAGCGATGCGATGGGCCAGCTTATCAAACTTCCCAGCAGACAGGCTTAACGTGCTTTCGTGGTGCTTTTTCCTTCATCAGCTCTTCCTTCGTTTAGTGCTCGCACATCCCAAGTTCTTATTTTCTTCAGGCATTTCAGGCTTCTTTGGTGGTTGTGTCCTACTTTCAGGCTCGGCGCATCGCCCCCCAGTTGGTGGGGGGCAGAGTATCACAGTTAATCCGTGAGTGCGCAGGGCTAACCTTAACAATTTAACGCGCATTCAGGACAGCAGAAATTGGAGTATGCTTCACGTCCACGGCAAAATGGCGACGCCTTGGACACAGCGCAAATGTGACGCGGGACCATGCCAGAGCCTTTAGTCTTAGTCTTGTGACGAAATGTCCTTTTTAGTCTTTGTCATATTTAGTCATTCAAATATCATTTTTGTTAGTCAAGTTTTAGTCGACTAAAAGTCTCGTCATTTTAGTCTAGTTTTAGTCAAAAGAAAACTAAAGGTATCTTAGTCTTAGTCAGTTTTAGTCAACACATTTTAGTCTTTTTTTTATAACAAATTATTTCTGATTACCATTTGAGTCAAATAGTGTTTCACACATCTCAATTTTCCAACAATATTGTGTGTCCACAGGGCTACAGCGTTTCTCGTGTGGTCCGGGGATCACTGGTGGTCCGCAAGATATCCCAAGTAGTCCGCGGGCAGACGTGGTAAAATATAATATAGATGAGTTGTTTGCAATATTGAACCAACTTGTATGTAAAAACAGTTCTGCAACACTGCCTATGTAAGATTTGCCAGTTTAAATCATACAGTATGAATCCACACAATAAGCAAAGTGCAAAGACAATAAGCAAGGTGGTTCAATGAGTAGGCCTTTTTTTTTTTTAGCTAGGGTTAGTTAAGTGGTCCTGAAACTGAAAAAGTTTAATACTTTGGCCTATGACAGTGTTTCTTAATGTTTTACTCCGCCTCGCTAGATGGCGATATGCGCCCAAACACAACACATTCCCCAAACAGACTCCCCATCTTAGCCATAGCTAACTTGCTAGCGAACTTTCCATATTAGCTTACTTGCTAGCAAACTTTGCATCATCCGTCTAACTAGTTAAATAGTTGACATTACATGATGAACATTTTCGTATGGACATTCTGGGGGATGTTAATTTGTATGAGAGAAGCTTCAACTTCTGGGTATGTAGCATTGTGGCATAAAGCTTAGGTAGTTAGCTTGCTAACTCTAGCAGAAATCTCCAGTGTTCTTGTTCCATGTAGTTTCGTGTTGCAGCCACAGGGTTGCAGCAACAGCACGTAGACTAGCCTACAGGAAAGCTGTTGCGTATGAACTCATTCGGAATATTTTGAAAACGTAACAGCTAGATATTCTGTCTTCTCATTTTGTAGACGAAAATGAAGAGAGATTTTATCTTAGTTTTTATTTCATGCAAAACATTTTAGTCTCGTCTTTTTTCGTCAACAATAATGCATCTTAAGATAGTCTTAGTCAGTGTTTCAGGACATTACTGCCGTCTCGTCATGGTCTCGTCTTAGTCATGAAAAAAAAAGGTCGTTGACGAACATATTTCCTCTTGTCTCGTCTGACGAAATTAACACTAAAATGTAGGCTATTTTGCACGCTAAAATCTGATTCATCACAGGTAAACACAATAAATGGGAACGTAAATTGGATTATGTATTCTAAGTTGTAATTCCTCTGTATGTCCTGTTGGTGACTGGGCGCTGGGCCCTGGGCCCACTTCCCCGAAAGCATCTTAAGCCTAAGAGCGTCGTAAAGTCCCTCTTACGAACGTCTTAAGATTTGCCGACTGTTTCCCGAAACCATCGTAGCTTAAGAGCATCGTGAAAACACTCGTAGATCTACGAGTGCTCCAGAGTACTTGTTACCGGCTAAGAGCGTCTTAACAGTACTTCTCACTGAGGTCACCAACAGGACATACAGAGGAATTTCACCTTAGAATTAAATAATCCAATTTACGTTGTCTCCGTTGTTATCGGGAAACTGGGCCCAGACCCACATTAAAATGTAGGGTCTGGGGACTCACAATTCGCAGTGCTCAGTGCCCACTTCCCCGATAACGACGGAGACACGCTCTTAAGAGGGTTTTCTACGATTCATCTTACGATCGTTCGTTTGGTTTTTCCGACTGTTTCCCGAACATGCTCAGAAGTGAACGCCGCATGCACTGCTCTTAAGATGCTCTTAAGGGGAGCTGTCCACGTTAATAGTTCTGAAATATCCTCTGATTTGACGGTGATGTCAGGTGACTGCACGTCACAGCTGTGGGCCTACCATTTAATCTTCGGATCTACACATTAATTCACATCAATACGAAAATAGAAACACTTTGACATCTGCATGTAAGCATCCCAAGTAGGTTATATACCACACAGAGACATAAATAATTGTAATTATTTTAAGATTAGATTGTTGAACCATGCAATAATTTTCCGCTGTGCCACTTAAGAACACGTTTGAAGATAAGAAAGAAGTCGAGTAAGAAAGAGAGGAAATGTGTAGGCTTAGATTTTGATGCAGTAGGCTACAGACTAAACCACATGTTGCTTTCTCTGCTTTTTACCTCATAGGCCTAATAAAATATTCACTTAGCAAAGATAATGTCCAACTATTCTGGCAACGTCTCGTTTCATAACTTGATTGCATTTTTGTCCGCTTTTCATCACATTATTATGACCATTAAATGTAGGCTATGTAAGTCGCTATGGATAAAATTGCTAAATGCTCATTTGTAAATGTTTTGCAAGGCAAAGACAGTTCTCACATTAGATGAGCTCACACAATATCATTAACTAACCAACTCCTGAGTTAATCTTGAATTATATTATTAGGAAGTGGTTTATAAAAGATGTATCCACACCCTAACTAAACATTATTGTGTATGTAAGAACTGTTAAATAATGGAAATATTACTTCATCAACAAATTATCATTGCTTCATTTATTAAGTGTTACATTTTATAACACATTTTAGATATAGGTTTATTTACTATGAGCAAACCGTTTCTGTGTATACAAACAGAGTGCGAATTACCCCACCATAATTGGGGGGTACTGCTCCTTCACTTCTATGACCATCATGGTCCACTACCATATCTATCCCCATCGTGATCGCCAAGTGCAACATGTGTTGTGCAACACACATACAAGGTCTAAACATGCGACAAACTGATAATCAGTAGGCTACAGAATATCTCATTTTTATATCCAAAAGAGAACTGTTTTGATCAACTCTCAAAAGTTAGAAGTTAAGTGTTTCATTAAGATAGTATCAGGGTTCTCAGATGAAACTACATTTATTGAACTAAAAATATGAAATAATAGAATGTAAAAACAATACTAACCAATTCAAAACAAATTCAAATACTAGCATGTGCTATTCAGCCTAGGCTACTTGGCTCTTTTTATGTTTCCACAGGTTTCACTGATAGGCTTAGCTACATCAGACCCTCTTGTGCATAATATACTGCTCAAAAAAATTAAGGGAACACTTACAGTTTTCCACAATTGTTAAAACACATTTTTTGAAACCTTCCACCCTTTTCTCCATTCTCAAACTACATTCACAGAATGTCTGACAGTTCTTGCAAAATAAAACACTCGCCTCAAAAGTTTTACTTGTGCTCAGAACCAAACAGTGTCAGAGTACCAATCCAGTGAATGAAGTGTTCCCTTAATTTTTTTGAGCAGTATATAAAAACAACACAGGATCTGTACCAAACTAATTTCAAAAGGGCACAATAATGTATTCAAGATAAAATTAGAATGGACACCTAGGCTATGGACTGGAGTTCATCTCCTTGGAAATGACAATTGATTTTACCTCACCACAATGTAAAATAATAATAATAAATTATTTAAATAGAGAATTATCTCGCTAACTAACCTTGGTATCTAACCAAGGTCCACTTTACTAGCCTCAGTGGGTAGGTAGCAGGTAAGTAGCCGGTAATTAAATGTATGAAGACGTGACATGAGCTATGAAAGAACAAAAAACGTTAATACATGAAGGTTGTAAAATACCACATTTTCAACAAGCTAGACGTCTGCTAGCAACTTACATTTACCCATGCACATCAGCAGCAAACCGAATTTAGGCTACTGGAGGAATCTACCTAACAGTTAGCGTTTTGTCATTCAAAACACACTTGCTTGAGAAGTTGAAGTCGTTCTCTATCTCCGTTGCTTCTAGCGCCACGGTGGTTAAAAATGGTACAGTCCATAATTGGGGTGGTCATTCCATCTCACGTGGACTACACTGAATCAGACCCTGATTAGTGGCAACCTGGCAATCCGGAGCAGATAGCTACTGACGCAGCCATGCAGAACAGTGAAACACTGCAAAGTCATAATATTCCTGCTTATCTCTAAATACAGTCACACACAGATATACACAGGGACAGTACAGATATCATCATTACATAGAATCATACTTTTAGTATCAAAGTGACCCACTAATGAGAAATGCAGAACATTGAACCACATATTGGAATATTGGACATAATGCAGAACATTAAACCATATATTGGAATATTGGACATAATGTTCTATTCCACTTTCTCTCAATACATTTGTGTCATCAGCAAAAATCAAAATTTTCATGATCATAGAAGCATTACTTATGTCATTTATATATATAATAAATAGTTTTGGTCCCAGTATTGACCCTTGCGGCACACCACAGGTAATATTCATTTGGGTGGACCTGTTATTCCCTATCTGCACAAACTGTTTTCTTTGTCCTATGTAGCTTTTTAACCAATTAAGTCCAACCCCTCTGATCCCATATCTTTCCAGTTTGTGTAGCAATATATCATGGTTTATTGTGTCAAATGCCTTCTTCAGATCAATGAATACCCCTATTGCAAACTTTTTGTTATCTATTGTGCTTGTCAGTTCTTCTACCATGAGTCCATGAGTGCCAACGATGTTGATCGGTTTGTCCTAAAACCCTATTGACTGAGTAATTCATGTTTGTCTATGAAACTGTCCAACCTAGAAGAAAATATTTTTTCCAAAATTTTGGAAAACTGGGAGAACAGGGAAACTGGTCTGTAGTTATTGTAGAGATTTTTTCCACCTTCTTTGAAGATCAGAATTACCTTAGCAGTTTTCATTTTGGTTGGGAAGGAGCCCGTTTTAAGTGAAAGGTTACAGATATGTGCTAAGGGATCTGCTATATTAATAATAACTTTTTTTTACTATTGTCATATCAATACCATTCCAGTCTGTTGATGTTTTATTTTTAAACTTATTAACCATATCAATAATTTAATTTTTATCTGTATACTTCAAATATATGGTGTCTGGGTTCCTCTTACCCAAATAATGTGATACACTTCCCCCTTGCGGAAGGTTTATCTGCTCTGCCAGTTTGGGGCCCACATTTACAAAGAATTTGTTGAAGCCTTCCACCATCTCCTTTTTATCATTAATAATCTTATCATTGTCTTCTGGCAAGCCAGAGCTGGTCGATTTATTTGTTATAATTGAATTTAATATCTTCCATGTCCTTTATATATTTTTATTCTTATCTAGCAGTTTATTATAATAATCTTTTTTATAATTTCGCATAATTTCAGTTAATTTATTTTTATATCTTTTATACTTCCTTTCTTTCTCCTTATTTCTATACTTAATAAACTCTCTGTATAAGGTGTTCTTTTTTTTACAGGCATTCAACAGACCCTTTGTAACCCAGGTTTTATCTGAGTGGTTTGCTCGTTTTCTGCTTTGCTGAATTGGACAGCTTCTGTCATATAACATCAAAAAAGTTTGCAAGAAGGAATCATAAGCATAATCAACCTCCTCTGCATCATAAACCTTTCTCCAGTCTTGTGCACTTAATTCATTTCTGAACTTGTTTAGAGTGTCAACCGTTCTTAATCTCCTTTCTATAATTGCATTCCTTTCAGCCAACCTAAGCGCACAGCTGTAGATTACAAACATTGGTAGATGGTCTGGTCACTGATATCATTTAATAATAATCCACTTTCTATATTATCTATTATGCGGTGCAGTTTGCTGTGCAAATATTAATGATGGCTCAAGAACTGTTACATGTGTCCTGTTTCGCTAATTAAAGATGATTCCAAATCATCTATATAAATCTCACTACACAAACGGGTAGGCCAGCTAATAATGAATTGCAATAGTCCAGTTGGGAAAGAACCATGGCCTGCACAAGAGGTTGTGTGGCATTAAATCCTACATCATTCTACATGCAGGTGAAATTACACTGGAGCTTATCTACTTACAAATATCCTCATTCCCTTGTGGATTATTCTTGGTCAAAAGATAGCTTGGAGATTGGGGATTTTGTTCATTCTCGTTCATTTTTGGTGAAAGGGGAGAGGCGGGATGCAGGCTCTGCAGTGTTGACTGAAAGTTCACTTTATATAAATTGTTGACTGTTTTAACTGGGCATTAAAGCTGTGGTAATATGGGCCTAATATGGCCCATAGCTCTCATTTTACAAGTAGTCTTGTAACAACTGTCTTACCACTAGATGGTGAGCTTGTGCTTTCAACGACGAGCAATAGAGCCATGTCCAATGGTATCAGGCTGTTTGATGGCAAATGGTGGTATCTGGGGTAGTAAGGTAACTCTTTAGAATTGAAATCATGTCCAAATATCAGACATGAAAGCATCTTAAGGATACCTTGGAGGCAATCAACCAGTTTTATCCCTGAGTAGCAATACACATTTGTCTATTTTTATTTAGGTCTGTAGTTGAAGAATACTCAAACTGTCTGTGAAAGACTGCTCTTTAAAAAGCTTGAGGGTGATTCTCATGAAGCTGTAGGTGAACATGTCAGGGTTCTATTTTCCGAACATGCGAGTCAAGGCAGGGGATCCAATACTTTTGGCAATATAGTATATATCGTCGACGATAATATCGTAATTGTTGTTTTAACAATGTGCAAATTTATATTATCGAGTATTTACGTTTCTTCACTCAAAATCACACATTGAAACCCCATACATTCACTAAATCAGGAGGTGCATGCAGGAGAAGCCCCTGGCTGCAGCAGAGCAAGTCACTAGCGATCATGCTCGTGGGTCCACATAGTGTTAATTTCGTCAGACGAGACGAGAGGAAATATGTTAGTCAACAACCTTTCTTTTCATGACTAAGACGAGACGATGACGAGACAGCAGTAATGTCCTGAAACACTGACTAAGACTATCTTAAGATGCATTATTGTTGACGAAAAAAGACGAGACTAAAATGTTTTGCATGAAATAAAAACTTTGATAAAATCTCTCTTAATTTTCGTCTACAAAATGAGAAGACAGAATATCTAGCTGTTACGTTTTCAAAATATTCCGAATGAGTTCATACGCAACAGCTTTCCTGTAGGCTAGTCTACGTGCTGTTGCTGCAACCCTGTGGCTGCAACACGAAACTACATGGAACAAGAACACTGGAGATTTCTGCCAGAGTTAGCAAGCTAACTACCTAAGCTGCCACAATGCTACATCCCCAGAAGTTGAAGCTTCTCTCATACAAATTAACATCTCCCAGAATGTCCATACGAAAATGTACATCATGTAATGTCAACTATTTAACTAGTTAGACTGATGATGCAATGTTTGCTAGCAAGTAAGCTAATATGGAAAGTTCGCTAGCAAGTTAGCTATGGCTAAGATGGAGAGTCTGTTTGGGGAATGTGTTGTGTTTACATATCGCCATCTAGCTGCAGGCGGAGTAAAACATTAATACTTTGGTCTACGACAGTGTTTCTCAAACTTTTCAGTTTCAGCACCACTTAACTAACCCTAGCTAAAAAAAAAAAGATTATACCTTCTTCAACAGTAGCCTATAATTAGTCTACACTATAGGTCTACTCACTGAACCACTTTGCTTATTGTGTGGATTCATACTGTATGATTTAAACTGGCATATCTTACATAGACAGTGTTGCAGAACTGTTTTTACATACAAGTTGGTTCAATATTGCAAACAACTCATCTATGTTATATTTTACCACGCCTGCTCGCGGACCACTTGGGATAGCTTATGGACCACCAGTGATTCCCGGACCACACTTTGAGAAACACTGGTCTACTTAATATGACAGTGGTCCATTCAAATCTTTTACGCCTATGGTCAAATCCCAGCCGAGCTATAACTGTAGCTCGACTTACCTGTGCATGTAAACATACTGACTGACAAAAAATCAGAATGAGTAATTATAACAGACGAGTAGCCCTGTGGACACACAATATTGTTGGAAAATTGAGATGTGTGAAACACTATTTGACTCAAATGGTAATCAGAAATAATTTGTTATAAAAAAAGACTAAAATGTGTTGACTAAAACTGACTAAGACTAAGATACCTTTAGTTTTCTTTTGACTAAAACTAGACTAAAATGACGAGACTTTTAGTCGACTAAAACTTGACTAACAAAAATTATATTTGAATGACTAAATATGACAAAGACTAAAAAGGACATTTCGTCACAAGACTAAGACTAAATTAAAAATAGGTGACAAAATTAACACTAGGTCCACATTGTCACACGCACACACTAATGTTTATTTCGTGCTTAGTTTTACAGTGAATCCTAAGTAAAGGTTTGAAAGGAACTTCAGCTTCAGACTTTCTCTTGGAAAACTGTTATCTACTTAGCTAATGCTGGCTAGACCATGCCATTGCCACACACACAAGTGGGGGTGCAATTGGAAATGGAAATGGAAAAAGTCTTAGAGTGCCAATGCATTGGTTGAAAAAAAAAAAAAACACAGGCTATTGATTATTATCGTAATGATGCTATCCATAAATAATGAGGTGTGTAGTAACTCAGAATTTTAAAAACACATTTTCAGAGTCTTTTATTGAAGGGTTCAAAGGATATCTTGAGGTTCCGGGTTCCAATTATCGTTATCAAGGGTCCTGTGGGTTACCTGGGCAAAAATGATTGAGATATGAATTTGCATTGTCCGTCGGGCTCGCTCGCCTGGTGGTCGGAGGCCTGGGGAACACACACACAACAGCAAGGTGAACAGCAGGCAGTAGTTCTATTTGTCACGGACAGAAGAAGGCAGGTCGGGAAGAGAACACAAGTTCAAATTCAGAGTCTTTGGTCCATTTGAAGGGTTCAGGGGGCTTTATATCCATAACACTTCATTTCCTCAACACCTGTAAATGAATGGAGACTAAGGATGAGGCTGAAGTTTTGGGCTCCTCAAACTCATAAATATTTCAAGCAATGGGCATGAATGTTATTTCACAGTTAAAGGTAGATAAACTACATGAAGATAACTAAAAATTAACACTATTTACATCATGGACGGGTTATGAACTTTCGGGCCCCTGGGCCCAGATGTATTAAGGGCCCCCCACTAATTGTCGTATATGTGGGAGGGGGGGTTTGGGGGTCCTCCCCCAGATTTTTTTTTATTTGTTTGATGTGATTTCCTGTATTCTGGTGCATTTTGGGGATGGCCAATACTACATTCAATCAGATTCATAGCCTACATCCTGATTTGTTGATATTGAGGAAATGATTCCATGCAAAGGCTTGGGCTTCAGGGCCCCCTGACCTCTTGGGCCCCTGGGCTTGGGCCCGTGCAGTAATCCATCCCTGATTTACATGGAGGAAAAATAAATATTTTTATTTTTATAATTGATAACTAAAAACCTCATTACAATATGTTTTATGTTTTATTTAATTTGACATATACCAGTTTCAAAAGAACTATGACTTTTGGCCGTTTTGATGGTTTAAAATAGGAGATGTTGGATTTGGTCACTTCGAACGTTACCATTTTTAATACGGCAAGGTTTCTGACAATCAACATTCAAATGACCACATTTGACAACATATTGTAACGCAGACGAGAAGTTATGAGACGGAAGGCTGAGGTATCGTTCAAAATCCGGTAGATTTATTTCCTCTACTGATTCACAAGCAACACAGAAGGTGTCCTCTCTAAAACACAAAAACTGATAAATCTATTCAAATCACGGTCCTAATCACTCATCATTCACACTCATCGGCCAACAATACAACACACCTCATTCACAGGTAGTCCACTTCTACTAAATGTCTTAGAACCCCCTATTCTATTCTCTCCCAGACACCTCTCCCCAAACAAAACACATCAGAACTCATTGACACATTCTTTGACATTCTATTGCGCTACACTGTCCCCCCTTTAAGTTCCTTGCCCTAGAGGACAGATTGTTCGTCAAAGCGTTGAAGTGGGCGAAGTCTTCTCCTTGGCCTCAGGCTATTTCGCAGGCTGATGTTTCTGGAGCCACTTCGGTGATGTACCCGGAAGCACAGCACTAAGGGCCAACACAGGAATGTTGTCTGGTGCTGCCGGTCTTCGGTGGGCATGTGGCCTCTGTCCCCTCTCCACTCGACATGGGACGAGACGGTGCTGGATACCAGTGTGCCAAGCGCCTACGAGCCCTCTCCTCCCTGTGGTCGAGGAGGAACATGCCGCCGCTGGACGGCCCTCACCTGCTGGTCTCCGACGGGGCCGACACCCATGGACCCCCTCCTCTCTGTGGTCTTCAAGCACAGGTGAAGCAGGGTTTGGCCAACACAATCCCAAACCTGGTTGATCCTGGTTGTCTCCAGGTGCACCTGGCGCTGCATGTTCAGCTCCTCCAGGTGTTCCTGGAACACTCCCAGAGACCAGGGCAAGGGAATTATAGTCCTCGCCCTCCTCTGAGGTTCCCCACCCATCCCCTGGCACTGCCTCAGGGCAGTTTACCCCAGGGGCATGACACAGACTTCGACGGACAAAGGGATTACAATCCCCTCGGTAAGGAGCCAGCCTATCATAGTGGAGGACCACACACCACGCTCCAGGTCTTTTATTGATATGATAAGTCACTTCCCCAACTCTTTCTAACATGTACGCAGGCCCGTCCCATGCTGAGTTGACCTTGGGCGACCGTCCGTCAAACCATTCACTCATCCACCAATTAAACAATCTGCCTATCAACATCCATTAAACTTTCTGTCTATCAACATCCATTACACTATCTACATTCAACTGTTAAACTATCTACTCTGTCTCAGGCCTTAAGAATACAATCTGGCTCTTTTAAGACTACAGATCCTGTTGAACTGTATCCTCTGCCCACAACTGTTTCAAAATAAAAGTCCTCACTACAATAATTCCCTATTAAATTGTGTATCTATTTAACCTATCCAACGTTTTAACTGTTCAGCCATTCCAACTGTCAGTTGTCATCAACTATGACTCCTATGACTCCCGCCAACTGTTTCCTCTTCCCTCAAATGTTTTGAAATAAGAATCCTCACTACAATAATTCACTATTAAAGAATTTAACCATTAAAACTACTCAACTATTTAACTGTTCAGCCATTCCAACTGTCAGTTATCATCAACTATGACTCCTATGACTCCCGCCAACTGTTTCCTCTGCCCACAACTGTTTGTGTGTTTTTGCATTTTATGTTAATATATTTTTTGCATTTTCATGCACTGGTAATTCCTTAGAATTACATTTTCTAGTTTTTATTCTTCCCACCAAATTAGAATCTTAGTTCAAACTTCAAATCAGCCATTCCAACTGTCAGTTATCATCAACTATGACTCCTATGACTCACACCAACTGTTTCCTAATAAAAGTTTGTTTTTGCATTTTATGATAATATATGTTTTGCATTTTCATGCACTGGTAATTCCTCAGAATTACATTTTCTAGTCAATTGTAATATTTTATACTTTCTGTAAATATCTACTGGTGAAATATTCAAAGTATATTGTAATGCCAACTATACAACATGTATATAATTACATCAAATGTACTGAACATACTGAATTATCATCAAATGTACTGAACATACTACTATGGCAAATTGGACATACTCCATGTCAATTTTTTGTGTAATTGCATGAAAACAGTAGCCTGACGGGCAAGACCCACATTAAAATGTAGGGTCTGGACACTCACCGTTCGCAGTGCTCAGTCCGAGGGGCGGGATAATCAGTTGTCTTTCAAATTCCCTCTGCACGCAATAGGACAGCGGCAGCGCTATGAGTCCCATGCGTTTCCCACCAGCGGAGCTAGTTGGCTAGTTCAAACGTTTGCCTACTTAATAAAAGCTTAACTCGTGTCACACTGTTTGCCAGCAGCAACATCCATCTTATTTGTTTTCAAGTAGCAGGGAATTCAAGCCAAACCGTTGCAACTCTGCCATCAATCATTATGTTAAGCCCACCTAACGACTCTATACACGATTTCATTGGCCTGATTAAGTTTCGATTTCTGGAGCTCACAAGCCAACGGAGAGTTGCTAGACTAGCCCTGGCAGCAAATGTAATTTGCGGCCGCTAGGGGCGCGTCTAGATTTCTAGGCTATGAAAACAGCAGATAGGGTATCGCACCAACAATTCAAGGCCTGGTGGGTTCCAGCGATTTTCTAGGCTGATTTGACATGGAACTAAACTCTCATTCAGGCGTAATGATCCAGTCACTAACCAATTAGTCTGCTGCAGCTCAACCTTGTTGCTGGAAGTTAACCTACAGGGACTATTTTCAGGTGCTGCATGATATCATTGTGCTGCTGTGCCTATAGTGTTCCTTGATTATTACGCTGGAATGAGAGTATAGTTCCATGTCAAATCAGCCTAGCATGTTTAATTTTTCGTTGGTCTTATTACACTTTCTAACTTGAGAGGAGACAAGTTTTAAATAGGAAAATTACCGGAAATCTTAGTCACTTTTAAACGTGATGCTAGCAGGCGAGAAGCTAATGGTCTAATCAGAGTCAATAATCTATGCTAGGCTGGAGCTAAAACTGTTATCGCCAGACTCAGAGAACAGCTGGATGAACTGGAGAAAGGTAAAAATCAATTGTTTAACTCAAGGGGAGAATGAGTGTAATTCCCCAAATGGTGGAATATCCCTTTAAAGTCCTACAATCCAAAAGAGAACTCCCACACCAGTAACTGGCGAAGACAGAAAGTTTATTCCGTCAAAAAATAAAGTGCAAAGTTGATGTTTTCGGTCATCAGAATGTACTGTCACAACATGGTTTTCCAGCAGTGCCTGGATGGACCAGAAAAACTCTGACTATTGTCATCAAGATGGTCACAAACTATTATTGGGGTATACACAGACATGGGCAGTATTTCAATTATATGATTTAAAATACGTATTTAATTACTTTAGCGTATTTTGTAATTTGTATTTTGCAGGATTGGAAAAACTCAAATGTAGTTTGTAACAAAATACTTGGAGGGATTGTATTTGAAGTATTTCAACTACTTAAATACTTCTCATATAAGCCAAAATGTCATCACTCAATTAAATATACTACCCGCTATAACCATGGCAATAGGCAATGCTTATCATAAAGCCAAAGGCCAGAATCTTGGTGAATCTGGTTTTAAGAATAGGCAGGGTGCCTGGAGATATCCTTTGGGCAATTCCTTATATTCAACTGTAAAGTTGACCTAAACATTTCATTAACTTTTTGGAAGAAAAGCATGAAATGTTTACCCATTTTCCATTTCCCTTACTGTGGTATGCCACATTGTGACCAACTTAAATGTGTTAGATCCAACTTTCTTCTATTACGATCCCTCTGAACATGTGTAAAGTTGAAAAAAATTAAAAGAAAAGTCAATTGTGGGAGCCAAAATGGTCAACTTTATCACCCTTCTGTAAGGACAACATGGGGTGTAAAGTCAATTTGTTTGTTTATGTCAATTTTTGTCACCCTGTAGACAACTTAAAGCCCCTTAGAACCTCTTAGAACATGTCAGGAAGTTGAAAGAAATTAAAAAAGTAACTAGGAGCTTGAATTGTCAGGTGTGTTAAGTGCTACAAGACTAAAATTTGAAAACGATACAGATAAGATACTGAGGGAGAATATTAGGACCACAGCCTTTGACCCCATGACCTTGAGTACCTAATAGCTGATGTTCATTCTTACTACAGGACAGTATTAAAACTTGGATTTGACATGAGGATTTATGTAAGTAACATCCGCTGAGGTGTCCTGATATGCAGAAATAATGGAGGAGACGGAGACAAAGACCTCCCGGAGTGGAATTCTCTCCCAAGTTAATTCATTTCGTATATTGGGACACCTTATAGGTTGTTATTCTGTTTATCCCCCATGTTGCCAGCAGGCATGCATTTATAGCACAAGGGAAATGTAGTTCAGTTTAAAAACAGGCCGACCTGTTCAATTTGTTGTATTACTTTCATTGGTTACGGAAAATTATGGTGGGTAGTTTGCTTTGTTACAGTTGATTCCACTGTTGCAAAGCCTGCTTGTCAGTTCAATCATTATTTACATTGATATGGGATGGTGATTACATTTTTTTACCAGATCTACCAGATCAGATAGGTGCCCCAATGTACAGAATTAATAGTCCCCTGCCAGCCAATCAAAAATAGTATTTCTTGTCTCTTGGGGATACATTTTCAATAATATGCCTTGTTAGTATCCCATGATTATTGTGTGGGTATTTTTGTATTTCCAAATGACTAATTACTTGTATTTTAATTAAATACATTTTCACATCAGTATTTTGTATTTTATTTTGTTACATTTCATGAGCCAGTATTTGTAATTTGTAACAAAATAGTTTTTGATGTATTTGTGCCCACCTCTGGGTATACAACTGCTGGCAGTTGAGGAGATCTATCAGGCCTGACCTGATGCAGGTGTGATTGCCTGGACAATAAATTAAGCTTCACTACTTTTTTACATACTGTACCTACCTATGACATCCGTGCAATGCCTAAGAATTCCACTCAATGTTTTGATGCGATATCTGTGTAGTCTCTGGCATGTGTGTGTGTGTGTGTGTGTATGCATGTGCGCACACAATGATTGTGTGTGCAGACAGTTCACTTCTATCCCTTTGCACCAATTACTATTGGCCACCTCTGCTTTGAAAAGTTAGGTCAGCTGTGTGAAAGAGGTTTATGAAGCGCATCTACATCTACAGGACACCACCCATCTGCAAACCTCCCATAAATCACACGTTCATAGGATCCCTTCCTAACGGGTCTCATTAGCGCACAGTGGTTCTCTACAGGCAGCAAAAGAGGACGGACAAAGGGAATCCCAGCCTTAAACCAGTTCGTTCTGTAAGCTGTCAATCATCGAACAGGCGACACAAAATCAAATCACTGATGGAGAGACAAGAGAATAAAGGAGGAGGGCGGGACGACGGGGAGAGCTGAGCGCTGCTACTGGCTGATGACGCCATCTAATTGTGTCGTTCTCTGCGTGTCTGCGAAGATGGAACGGGTAGAGGGAGAGGGATAGAGGCAGTGTGGGGGAGGGGGATGTGGAGCGTCTGTTCTGCAGAAGAAGGGGGAGGGGAGGACGAGAGGAGGGGAGGCAAGGGGAGCGCGAGTGCGCGAGCACGCTTAAAAGCCTCAGCGCGTTTTACCGCAGTATCACTGGACTACCCGCGCGCGCTGCGACACTCCGTCCGGTTTTAAGGGGGGGAGAAAAAAGCGTTTGCTCGCTCACTGAGCCACGCGCATTTAATTTTATTTCATATTTAAAGAAAACAAGCAGACGGCACACTACCTTTCCATAGCACATTTTTAGGTTGCTGACATTTTTCCTTTCTCTTGCCATTCACCAGGGCCGGACGGATTGCCTCAGGGCGCGCGGTGTTCCGTTATACGGTGCTGTCTCACATTTCATCTCAGTCTGTTTCGTTATTTCTCCATCCGCCGCGGGTTGTAGCGAGTAGATCGTACCTGCACCATGTCTAAGGAAGACGATAAGGGAAACACCGGAGGATGGAAGGAGTTCTTCTGGAACCCGCGGACGCACGAAGTGATGGGGAGGACAGCTAGCAGCTGGGGTGAGTGTCTAACGGCGCCGGTACCGATTGTGGCCTTCATTTCCCGTCACATCCACCCCCACCCTACCCTCAGAATCAGTGGCACTTCATATAAAGGCTAATATGTTGCGGTACTGATTCGGCTTCCTGACAGGGGCTTGAGTGTGTTGCGAAATCAGTTGTATGGGGTATCTTTGCCCGCTTTGTCCCAGTAGTGATATGACAAGCGCACTGAGTCGAAGCTGCACTGGTGGCGTTACATAATAGTCCAGATTCACCGCGTCGGCAGAAGAGTTGGCTAAGCACCGTTAATTTCGCCTCGATGTCGGCGTCTGTAGAAATTAATCAACGGATGAGACGCTGTTGCGCGCAATTTTAGTCATAGATCATCTCGGACAGGGTAGCCCGAGCCGGTTCTATTGCTGTCGGTATCAGACCCAGCCAGGGTTTTCCTCCCTTATTTAATTAATTCTGGGTTTTACCGGAACCCTTGCGCAATGCGTCTGGAGAGAGAGAGAGAGAGAGAGAGAGAGAGAGTGTGTGGTGCGCGTGTGTCCAGACTCTTTTCTAGTCTACAGGAGAGGCCTGTACTATTAATTGTCGTACAGTACCTTTCTCTGTCTGTCATAATCATGTGTAGATGAATTTCAGAGAAATGAGGAGATTAGATTTACACAGAAAGAATCTGAAACAGGACGTTACAGCCAGGTAGAAACTGGAGCTTGAAACAGGATTGATTGGCTATAGTTTTAATACATATGGGCCTGCGTGCGCGCGCCTGCTCAGTTGCGTTCACATTCATAATAATAATGTCAGCGCGCAGGCAAGGTTATCGCATGAGGTCGAATCATCGTAAAGATGGAATAGGCCGTTCTTCACCGATTCAGTGACGTGGTTCACGTGACGTGACGTTGGTCTCCACACAGAGACCGTCTGCCTCATCTGGTTCATGCAAAGCTGCCTCATCTTAATCTCTGTCATCCAACATGCTAGCTCAGGGCTCGCGCTGCATAGCGTGCAGGCCCGACATCTAGCGGAAATGCCGCGCCAGCCATCCCGTTAACCAGATATTCGCTTGGACTGCGCGTATTGGGGTGTCCAGAGGGTAGCAGAGCGAGAGATAACCTGAGGTGATGCAGTTGCATGTCACCTCAGTGTGGGTGTGTGTTTTTGTGGGTGTGCATGTGTGTGGGTAGGTGTATATGTGAGAAGAAAGCTGGAACAATGGGAATGAAAAACGTCATGTATATGGATTAGTAGTTAAGGTATTGAATTCACAATTTAAAATGCAGCTGTAGCCACAGCTGACGGTGTCAGATAAAATCATCCAGGGTTTCTAAAGGCTTGCGGAGCAACCCAGGTTATAGAAGGGATAGTGGCCGCATCCGTCAGTGTCCGTGTCCTCACAGTCGGGTTGCAGTCCACCATTACTCTGAAGCCCATCTAATGTAATTGGAATCTACAGGGCTAGACAGCTCTCCCGCTGTACACCGCAAAGCACAACTCACAGGGAGATGATACCATTATGCTTGCCACATTTTGTACAATGCAAGGTTGTGAATCAATGCATCAATTGAAAATAGGGAGGTCATATTGGTCAAAACCTGTCAACTTATCTTCCCTGATATAAACATGTAGCCTGGTCCAATTCTTATTTTATTCAAGACCTGATGGATGGAATATGCATCATTGAGGTTGGTGTGTCAATCAAACAGAACAGATGATTGACAAGGTTGATGACCATGGCAAGAACATAGTAAAAACAGAGATATGTAGATGCAGAGTTAGAGAGATGTTGTGTGTCAAATGAGAGACAGATTGAATGGATACATGGCAAGATGATGACGAAATAGATCAAATGTCATTTTGAGAAATGATTGATTTGGCATCAGGTACCATTTCTAATGGTTTGCAGTATATAGTTGCTGATCGGATCATAAACAGCCACAGCAATGAAGCGGAGTGACTGATAATGACTGACTCTTCTCTATTATTGTGTTACATGGTCCAAATGTAAAGCACTTTGAGCTGCATTCTGTGTATGAAAGGTGCTATACAAATGAAGCTTATTATTATAGAGTAGCCATACATGACTGTGCTACCTGAGACAAATGTAGAATTAACAAATATATTGTAACATTCATGAGCAGTCTCAAATATGCAAATACACACCATAAAACAGGACTGTGAGGCTACATCTATTTCTAGTGATTTCAGTCTTTCTGGCATAGTATTTTTTATTTTTTTGGG